>NC_057807.1:288951042-288951349 GCF_018294505.1 Triticum aestivum
AGGCTTTTATCTTCCAGCAGAGAACTTTGACGTTCTCGATGCCGGCTTCCGGCAAGCTTGTTGCCAGGAAGGCTTTTATCTTCGGCAGAGAACTTTGACGTTCTCGATGCCGGCTTCCGGCAAGCTTGTTGCCAGGAAGGCTTTTATCTTCGGCAGAGAACTTTGACGTTCTCGATGCCGGCTTCCGGCAAGCTTGTTGCCAGGAAGGCTTTTATCTTCGGCAGAGAACTTTGACATTCTCGATGCCGGCTTCCGGCAAGCTTGTTGCTAGGAAGGCTTTTATCTTCGGCAGAGAACTTTGACGTTC
>NC_057807.1:288951466-289162818 GCF_018294505.1 Triticum aestivum
TATCTTCGGTAGAGAACTTTGACGTTCTCGATGACGGCTTCCGGCAAGCTTGTTGCCAGGAAGGCTTTTATCTTCGGCAGAGAACTTTGACGTTCTCGATGCCGACTTCCGGCAAGCTTGTTGCCAGGAAGGCTTTTATTTTCGGCAGAGAACTTTGACGTTCTTGATGCCGGCTTCCGGCGAGCTTGTTGCTAGGAAGGCTTTTATCTTCGGCAGAGAACTTTGACGTTCTCGATGCCGGCTTCCGACGAGCTTGTTGCCAGGAAGGCTTATGGCGAAGAACTTCGTTGTTCTCGACACCGGCTCCCGGCAAGATCGTTGCCGGAAAGGCTTATGGCGAAGAACTTCCTCGTTCTTGACACCGGCTCCCGGCAAGATCGTTGCCAGAAAGGCTTATGGCGAAGAACTTCGTCGTTCTTGACACCGGCTCCCGGCAAGATCGTTGCCGGAAAGGCTTATGGCGAAGAACTTCGTCGTTCTTGACACCAAAAAGATTGGTCCTAAGGGCGCTGCCAGCCCCCGGGCCATAACTGCATTTAAAACATAACAAGTGATTAGCATCCGAAATGCACTTAACTCGCTTGCGAATTTTGACTTTTGCTGCATATTCCCTATGCCTGCTGGAAAGCTTTCCGGTGCGTACGATCCAGCCAGCAGCGCTTGAGGGAACGGGCCCTTAGCGGCTATTCGGGAACATCGCCTCCCGGAAAGGTTTACCTTCTTGGTTCTAGCGCAACCGCACAAGTTGCCGAGCGGACTCGAGGCAACATGGAGCGCAACTAGTCCCGAGAAGGCTCCTTGGCATACAGGTCTATGCAGAAATCAAAAATAAATAGCGCATGCTATCTTCCTGTTCAACCTCTCTTTGTACGTCCACCCTACGCTTTCTAGGGAAACTTGCCAGTGCAGGCACCCTTGCCGCGAGCGCCGAGTGCGGAACTTCAGCAGCTTGTTGGCGGGGTTGCTACCGACAAGCAACCTTGTCGCAACTAGTTGCTGCTCGCTTAAGTTGTTGAGCGGACTCGAAACAAAGTAAGGGCGCTAGCGGCTCACTTAATTTGCTGAGCGGACTCGAAGCAAAGTAAGGGCGCTAGCATCTCACTTAAGTTGTTGAGCGGACTCGAAACAAAGTAAGGGCGCGACTAGCTACGAGTTGATTCCTCCGTGCACAATATTTCCGTACAAAGAACAAGATCTCCGAGGCGGATAACCTTATATAGAAAGGAAATATCTAAAGTTTCGCACGACTTAGCTTTTCTGTTGCCGCACTGGCGTCGTTCTTTTGCTCGCCCGCTTCTTAGGAGCCATGACGATGAAGAACAGCTGAGCCTTGACGTGGACGGAACAGCTGCCGCCGAAGCAACCCCCTACCTGGCGCGCCAGAGATGTCGGGGAGGCTGATTCCACCAACACCTATGGGGACAGGGCCCCTTTCGGTTCGGCGAGGGCGGAGGTCGCACAAAGAGCGGATCGAGGCGGTACACGCGAGCGGTTTTACCCAGCTTCGGGGCGCACGGATGCGTAAAAACCTACTGCTGCTTGTTTGTGTGTATTGAATTCTTGCTCAGGAGCGATGGACACTGCCAGACTGAGCGTGGGAGTGTTTTTGGTGTTTCGGATGAGCCGAATCGGCCGAACCCCCCTCCCCAACCCCTTCTACGTTGCGCCTGGGCCTCCTTTTATACTTTCAAGGGGTCACCGACAGGGGGCAACGTAGACAAGAAGGGTAAAAATGGAAAAGGATGCGGTAGGTGCAGCTACCGCTACTGTGGATACAGTGCACCCTACCTAACTCTGACGGCAGGGGACAAGGGCATTAAATGCCTGTCTGAGTTGCCTAAACAGTGCAAAAAGTGACCGCTAGGAGCGCCACCGTTTGCCACGATGGCCTTCTCTTCATCTCCGCTTGCCACCTCGCACCCCTAGCTGCACAGCCTCCTGCCACGTGTGCTTGGGAGAGTCCTAGAGCGACACGCTAGCAGGTGTGCTGGAGCGCGGGCACGAAGTGGGGGTTTCCCGCGGCAAGCTCCTTGCCGCGGTCGTCATCTTGTCGTGCTTGGGAGCTTGTCGCTCACCGGGCCTTGCCGGGACGCAGGGCGCGTCACGGCAAGCTTTCTTGGTATGCCTTGAGTGGCCTTCCCGGCAAGCTCCTCTTGCCGGGGTCTTGTCTCTTCCCGGCAAGCTCCTCTTGCCGGGGCTTGGGTTGGCCTTCCCGGCAAGCTCCTCTTGCTGGGGCCTTGGTTGGCCTTCCCGGCAAGCTCCTCTTGCCGGGGCCTTGGTTCGAGTACTTTATTCTTGAATGGTCTTCAAGGGAGCCACGAAGGGTCTTGGCGGTCACCCGGCAAGCCTTGCCGCGGGATGCTGCGACTGCCCGTGCACAAGTTCGGGGTACTAGGGTACCCCTACTCTAGTACACCGACAGAGGGAGAGAGGGGGAAGGAAGGAGTGGGAGAGGGAGTAGGAAAGGGGGGCGCCGCCCCCCTTCCCTTGTCCTATTCCGACTCCAAGGGGAGGGGGCGGCCTGCCCCGGCCACCCTCCTCTCTCTCCAATAGGGCCCATGGTGGCCCATTAGTTCCCCTGGGGGGTTCCGGTAACCCCTCCGACACTCTTTTAGCCGAAACTATCGGAAACACTTCTAGTGTCCGAAGAACATGGTCCAATATATAGTTCTTTATGTTTCGACCATTTCGAGACTCCTCGTCATGTCCGTGATCACATCGGGACTCCGAACAATCTTTGGTACATCAAATCACATAACTCATAATACAAATCATCATCGAACATTAAGCGTGCGGACTCTACGGGTTCGAGAACTATGTAGACATGACCGAGACACATCTCCGGTCAATAACCAATAGCGGAACCTAGATGCTCATGTTGGCTCCTACATATTCTACAAAGATCTTTATCGGTCAAACAGCATAACATCATACGTTGTTCCCTTTGTCATCGGTATGTTACTTGCCCGAGATTCAATCGTCGGTATCATCACACCTAGTTCAATCTCGTTACCGGCAAGTCTCTTTACTCGTTCCATAATGCATCATTCCATAACTAACTCATTAGTCACATTGCTTGCAAGGCTTATAGTGATGTGCATTACCAAGAGGGCTCAGAGATACCTCTCTGAAACACGGAGTGACAAATCCTAATCTCGATCTATGCCAACTCAACAAACACCATCGGAGACACCTGTAGAGCATGTTTATAATCACCCAGTTACGTTGTGACGTTTGATAGCACACTAAGTGTTCCTCCGGTATTCGGGAGTTGCATAATCTCATAGTCATAGGAACATGTGTAAGTCATGAAGAAAGCAATAGCAATAAACTAAACGATCATAGTGCTAAGCTAACGAATGGGTCTTGTCCATCACATCATTATCCTAATGATGTGATCCCGTTCATCAAATGACAACACATGTCTATGGTCAGGAAACTTAACCATCTTTGATTAACGAGCTAGTCAAGTAGAGGCATACTAGGGACACTTTGTTTTGTCTATGTATTCACACATGTATCAAGTTTCTAGTTAATACAATTCTAGCATGAATAATAAACATTTATCATGATATAAGGAAATATAAATAACATCTTTATTATTTCCTCTAGGGCATATTTCCTTCACTTCCTGCTTGCTCTCAATGATCATATTGTCCAAGATGACACAGCAAGTCATGATCTCCCATATTTGATGTTTCGACCAGGTCTGAGCAGGGTACCGGACAACAGCAAATCGAGATTGGAGCACACCAAATGCCCGCTCGACATCCTTCCTGCAAGCCTCCTGAACCTTGGCAAAGTGGGACTTCTTGCGTCCTGGCACAGTGTTTGAGATAGTCTTCACAAATGTCAACCATCTCGGATAGATGCCATCAGCTAGGTAGTACCCCTTGTTATAGTGATGCCCATTGACCTCGAAGTTCACTAGAGGAGAATGACCTTTAGCGTGGAGAGCGCCTCCTCATCGTCCGAGTCCATTGCCGAGTAGGAAAATCACCGAACACCTTGTGGGTGTGGTGGGCGCACACCCGCCGGTACACTGCCCTGCACGGCCGGAACACTGAAATAATCTCCTGGACGGTGGTGGAGAGGTTGCCGCAGCGAAATCTCTTCTCTTTTCCGGCGGGGAATGGCCTATCTAGCGGTGGTGGGCGGTGGGCGGCACCGGGATTGGTGATACGTCTCCAACATATCTATAACTTTTGATTGTTCCATGCTATTATATTACCCCTTTTGGATGTTTATGGGCTTTAGTTTACACATTTATATCATTTTTGGGACTAACCTACTAATCGGAGGCCCAGCCCATATTGCTGTTTTTTTGCCTATTTCAGTATTGCGAAGAAAAGGAATATCAAACGGAGTCCAAACGGAATGAAACCTTCGGGAGCGTGATTTTTGGAACGAACGTGATCCAGAGGACTTGGAGTGCAAGTCAAGAAGCAACCGAGGCTCCCACGAGATAGGAGGCCGTGCCCCCCTATAGGGCGCCCCCCTGTCTCGTGGGCCCCTCAGGCGGCCACCGACGTACTTCTTCCTCCTATATTTACCTAAGTATCCCGAAAACATCCAGGGGCACCACAAAACACAATTCCACCACCGTAACCTTCTGTATCCGCGAGATCTCATCTTGGAGCCTTCGCCGGCACACTGTCGGAGGGGGAATCGACCATGGAGGGCCTCTACATCAACATCCTTGCCCCTCTGATGAGTTGTGAGTAGTTTACCACAGACCTACAGGTCCATAGTTATTAGCTAGATGGCTTCTTCTCTCTTTTTGGATCTCAATACAATGTTCTCCCCCTCTCTTGTGGAGATCTATTCGATGTAAACTCTTTTTGTGGTGTGTTTTTCGAGATCCGATGAATTGTGGGTTTATGATCAAGTTTATCTATGAATAATATTTGAATCTTCTCTGAATTCTTTTATGTATGATTGAGTTATCTTTGCAAGTCTCTTCGAATTATCGGTTTGGTTTGGCCTAGTAGATTGATCTTTCTTGCCATGGGAGAAGTGCTTAGCTTTGGGTTCAATCTTGCGGTGTCCTTACCCAGTGACAGAAAGGGTTGCAAGGCACGTTTTGTATTGCTGCCATCGAGGATAACAAGATGGGGTTTATATCATATTGCATGAGTTTATCCCTCTACATCATGTCATCTTGCTTAATGCGTTACTCTGTTCTTATGAACTTAATACTCTAGATGCAGGCAGGAGTCGGTCAATGTGTGGAGTAATAGTAGTAGATGTAGGCAGGAGTCGGTCTACTTGTTATGGACGTGATGCCTATATACATGATCATGCCGAGATAATCTCATAACTATGCGCTTTTCTATCAATTGCTCGACAGTAATTTGTTCACCCACCATAATACTTATGCTATCTTGAGAGAAGCCACTAGTGAAACCTATGGCCCCCAGGTCTATCTCTTATCATATTTGTTTTCAATCTACCTTTATTTGCATCTTTACTTTTTTGCATCTATATTATAGAATACCAAAACTATATTTATCTTATCATACTATCTTTATTAGATCTCACTTTCGCAAGTGGCCGTGAAGGGATTGACAACCCCTTTATTGCATTGGTTGCGAGTTCTCAGTTTGTTTGTTTAGGTGCGTGGGACTTTTGAGGAGCCTCCTACTGGACTGATACTTTGGTTCTCAAAAACTGAGGGAAATACTTACGCTACTATCGCTGCATCACCCTCTCCTCTTTGAGGAAAACCAACACAAGCTCAAGATGTAGCAATTGGCAGGGTGGCGGCCGAGTGTGCGGGGGGTGGGAGGCGAATCTCGACGATTGGCTTGACTTTTTGCCTGACAGTGTGGCCCAGGTGTGTTTTTCCCTTGCACCGGAGGCCCCGAGCGCCCCTAGTGCGCCAGGTTCGGCCTGCGATTGTTGGGCCCAAAAACGGGCCGAGTCGGCGGATTTCGGCGTCTTGGGGGCGCAACTGGGGCATTGTTTCTGTGTCGTCGCATCAAAAGTCGCCTGGGGGGCCTGTTGGGGGCGCGGCTGGAGTTGCTCTTAGGGCACACTCGACTTCACTCTCCTTTCGAGTGAACGGACCAAAAGGGCAGCCCGCGAAGCTCAGATCTAGGATCTCTCATTGTCTATAGTAAAAAATGCAGAGCTGAATAAACCAGGATTGTCACACACCAATTTACACAATTGATGTGTCTCATGTGTCAGCCCAGGAATGATACCGACACGTGTCTTAACAATTAAACTAAGTGACACGATCAGATGCTAAGCTTATGCTTGCGTCTATCCATCACATCATTCTCCTAATGATGTGATCCCGTTTTTAAATACAACTCATGTCTATGGTTAGGGAATTTTAACCATCTTTAATCAACGAGCTAGTCTAGTAGATGCTCATTAGGGACAAAGTGTCCGTTTATGCATCCATGCATGTATTTGAGTTTCTGGTCAATACAATTATAGCATGGAGATTGGAGAGTAAACATTTATCAAGAACAAGGAAATATGATAATAATAATTTCATTATTGCCTCTAGGGCATATTTTCAACAACTGACCAGTTGCTTATATATGTGTGAAACCTGTTATATGTCTCCTTATTTCTCTTTTAGAGTAATATCTCTGACGCCAGGTAGAACTCTAAGGAAGATAGTGAGTCAAACCCATTGCTCGTACATATCACTTATATTGCAGCGAAGAAGGAAAAACATCTTGAATAGCGAGATAACCCCAAAGTCATGCGTTGATGTAGAGTTCAAGCTACTCGCTAGTAGCTGTGACACAAGCTCGATGAAGTTGCCGCCTGAATCAGTTCGACTTCTTCATTCTTAACTTCAAACGAAAAGATGGTTCAGCTAAGCTCCGACTCAAAGTCCAATCTCTAAAGAAGATCACAGAGAACTCCAGTGCATACCTTATTGCTAAGCGGCTAGATCTGGAGGGTATATGCTTCAAACAAGGGCGGGCTAATCATCTTGCTCAGCTGCTTGCGCAGCTGCATCAGGGCTAGGCTAACCATTTTTAAGCTATCTTGAAGTGCTCTAGGTTCTGTATATTGTTTTCTTGGTGCATTTATTTGCACTGGTGGCTACCTTTGATTCCTAGTGTATGTAATCGGATGTTTGGTTGCACTTTATTATCATTGGTGGTGAACTTTGATGTCCAGTGGATGTAATATGTTGTAGTTTCTTTATTGTATAGTCTAGTATTATTCTTAATTACTATGCCAAAATTTATTTATGGTATAGTGTAGGTTAATTTATGGTTACTTTATATGCTATCGTCGCTCTCTGAGAAGGCAAAAAGCTTTGATTGTGGCCAACAGAACAAAACGTTACCGGTCCGTAAGTGGTACAAAAAAATACATGTCGCAAATGGGCTGGCCCACAACTCATCATGGATTGCATGGACCCTGGTCCTCATATGGGCCCATAATCATCACGGGTCATTAACAAGCCTAAACATAAAGTGGCATCCATATAGTTTCGTGCCTTTAATAGGCTGAGTAAACTATAGGCCTTAATTAGGGCAGAAGATACCATGGGCTTTTTAGTAGGATTAAAAGTAGATTGGACTTGAATTGTGCCAAAAAATTTATGGGCCAATAGCATGCTGAAATATACCTCAACCCATGATTGGCCCAATTATATGACAGACCGTTAACAAGCCAAAATATATCTCGGGCCTTGGTTGGCCCAATTACCCATGCTGTTGGGCTTTGTCAAAATAAATGTTGATGCGGGAGTTTATGTTGATCACAACATAGGAGCAACAACTGCCATATGTAGGAACCGAGATGGGGCATACTTGAGTTCTTCTGTGTTGGTAATTCAGGGGATGATCGATCCCTTGGTTCTAGAAGCAATAGCAGGAAGAGAAGCTCTCTCACTAGCAGAAGATCTTGGCTTGCAATATTTACACATAGCTTCAAATCGCAAAGAGGTGGTGAATGGAATCTGAGATGGTACTGCGGGCTCATTCGGAGGAATCATCAAGGAGATACGGAGAGGAAAAAGGCCTTTATTTCATGTAATTTTGTTCATGAATTTCAAGCTACTAATTATGAAGCTCATAAGATAGCTAGACTTGGTACTTTGTTACCTTAGGGTAGACACATTTGGTTGGGCGTACCCCATTATATTTTTCTAATTCCCGCAAACATTGCAGTAGATAAATAAAGTTTGTGTGTCTTTGCTAAAAAAGCAGGACGAAAGCAAATTTGGGCCATAAATGGGAGTAGGGCGTTTTGGTGCCCAGGCTCATCTGCACCCGGTTAGAAAAAATCATAAAATTCAAAAAATCAAAAAATTCCAAACGAAAATTGTGCGGTAGAAACTTTGATGCGTGAGGCCCGCTCCCAATTTCAAGTCATTTGGACATCTGAGCAGCTCTCAGCAAAAAAGAAAATCAGGCCAAAACAGTACATGAACAATAAACATTTTTACAGACCCCTAATTTGTATTTTTTGCTGAGAGCTCCTCAGATGTCCAAATGATTTGAAAATTGGAGAGGACCTCACGTGTCAAATTGTCTACCTCACATAAAAAATTGGATTTTTTTGAATTTTGTCTAATATTTGTTTTGATTTTTTTCGTCAGTGCGGGTGCAGGATGGATTTTCGCATAAATGGGCCCAATTGTACTAATGCCTTTAACAGGCCGATAGCCAGGTTGGTCTGAATTTATCCACGAAGGCGATGAGACGTTATTAGGCCAAAAGTAACTTCAGGCTAGGAATGGGCCCAAAATGTAGCATGGGTCGTTAAATGGCCGAAAGTGACACCAGGCCAAAAGCGGCCCAATTACACCAAGGGCCGCTAATAGGACGAAATAAATATCTGGTAGAAATAGGAAAAATTGTACAAATGGGCCTTTAACAGGCCAAAAGACACACCAGGCCTTAATTGGATCCAAAAACATAGTGGACTATTAACATGCCGGATCTTTATATGGGCCCTAATTTGGCCCAAAGACATGGCAGACCGTTAATGGGCCAACCTAGTAGTATTTGACCAAATCTTATGAGCCTTTGACTGGGCCGACCTTTTTAACCTAAATGGACCATTGTTGGGTCATGGCACATGTCGATGTTTCATAGGTGTGTCTCGTGCATTGGATGGATGACATTTGTCGCAACGCAGAGCTGACGCGTGGTTCCATTGGTGAATGAGAAATTGACACGTGGAAAATCTTCATTGGTCGGGGTGGTTAACGGGTATCGGATCCAAAAGCAGCACTCGGTAGCTTAAAGGCAACCCGTTACGGTGGCAACCATGTGTCGGTTACCCTTGATGAATTCACTTCCAGATGATGCGCCATTTATCATCACGGAAGTGAACACTTCCATGATGATAAATGGATTATTGTCATGGAACACTTCCACAATAGCACAAGTATGACTATCTTGATTCTGTCATAAAATCGTTATGGATGTACATGCGCATTACAGAAAACATGACCTGTTGTGACAAACGCGTATCATCACAGAAGTGTTTATTTGCAGTGCCATCTGCTATTATTTATAGGATAAATTATAGCTTCCTCCAAAAGTTTTAGTATTTCATTCCTTACCAATTCCTTCATTTTCAGATTCAGTCCGCGTTAATGATCAACAACTGGTTTGGTATCGGGCCCCATATGAATTTTATGTTGACACATAGAAAGACTAATGCCTTTAAGATCATCTAGAGTATATCCAATTGCATCATGATGTTTCTTTAATGTTTTCAGCAATCTCTTTTCTTTGTGCGTTGAAAGGTTAGCATTGATAATAACAAGATATATTTTCATTTCATCAAGATTAGCATGCTTCAATGTATTAGGGAGTTTCTTTAATTCAAACACAGGATCACCCTTAGGTGGAGGAGAATGTCCTAAAATTTCAACAAGCAAGTTATGCTTAAGAATATGTTCTTGCCTAAATAATATTTCATCTATTTCATTTATTTCTTGCCTATGCATACCGTTGTCATGATTTCACAAATATTGCTTTAAAGGACGAGTAGGAGGTATAACAATAGAAGGAAGACCAACAATTACATTGTAATTAGGTAAATTTTTTTAGTTAACTTGGAAAATTTAAATTCATGTGATTCATCACCAAACTTAACTTTAACACTTTCCTGAGCACAATCAATTTCAGCATTACAATATTCAAGAAGGGTCTACGAGATATAGTGGACAAAAATTTATCTTGTTCACATTCAAGTACTAAGAAATTAGTAGGATATTTGATCTTACCGAACAAGACTTCAACATTTCTTACAATCCCAAGTGGTGAAAATGGTATCCCTATTTACAATCTTAATAGTGACATCAATCTCCTCTATCTCAACAGGTGAAATGTCATGCATAACTTATTGATAGAGAGAAAAAGGAATAGCACTTATACTAGCACCAATATCACACAAACCATGATAACAATGATCTCCAATCTTAACAGAAACAACAGGCATACCAACAACTCTTTCATTCTTATCTAAATTATACTATTCATTTCTAATAGGTATAGCAATTCTAGCAACATCTTCATATAAATATATAACATGCCCATCAATATTTTCAACCAAAAGATCTTTAACCATGACAATAGGACGTTGTAGGATCGAAATTATGTCTAGAGGGGAGTGTTTAGACTACTTCACTTTAGTTGTAGGCAGATTTTAGCAATTCTAACAAGTCAAGTATCACCCTACACATGCAATTCTAAGAGTGTAGCAGTAGAAAGTAAAACATTGCACATGTAAGTAAAGGAGGGGTTTGGAGATTTCAAACGCAATGAAGACACGATAATTTTTGGCATGGTTTTGATAGGTGGTGCTATCGTATGTCCATGTTGATGGAGAAGTCAACCCACGGAGGGTAACGGTTGCACGAGTCCACGGAGGGCTCCACCCACGAAGGGTCCACGAAGAAGCAACCTTGTCTATTCCACCATGGCTTCCGTCCACGAAGGACTAGCCTCACTCGGGTAGATCTTCATGAAGTAGGCAATCTACTTGCCCTTACAAACTCCTTGGTTCAACTCCACATGATCTTCAGGGCTCCCAAGTGACACCTAACCAATCTAGGAGACACCACTCTCCAAAAGGTAATAGATGTTGTGTTGGTGATGAACTCCTTGCTCTCGTGCTTCAAATGATAATCTCCTCAACACTCAATCTCTCTCTCTCTCACACACACACACAGATTTGACTTGGGTAGGAGATGGATTGGAGTGTAAAGAAACTTAAAGAGGCTAGAAATCAAGGTTCAAATGGTAGGAATGGAATCTCTTGATCTCAACACTTGAGCAGGTGGTTCTCTCTCAGAAAATGAATGGTGGAAGTTGTGTTTCATTCTAATGGCTCTCTTAGAGAGTAAGTGGTGGTGGAGGGGTATAAATAGGCAGCACAAAAAATCCAACCGTTACAAGCTTTTGACCAAACTCGGTGGGACCAAAGTGATAAACTCATGAGACCAACTAGTGCAAAAGACTTGACTGTTAGCGTTGTCGGTGAGACCGACTATACCATCTCGGTGGGACCGAAGTGCAACAGCAAAGGTAGAGTCGTGTTTTGGTAATTTTGACCAGTTTCACTCGGTGATTCTGATATGAAGTGATTTCATCACAGAAACTTGGCAAGGACATCTTGGTGGGACCAAGAGCCATTTCGGGCAGACCAAAATGTTAGGGTTTTGGCTGTGGCAATAGAAGGGTCATCTTGGTGGGTCCAAAATGGATTGTATAGGTGGGACCGAAATGATGATTTAGGGTTTTGGATAGATGTGTTTTGGGAAAGTGACTGACGGTTTTTGGAGCAACATCACTGAGCACTTTGAGCAACAACCTCATCAACAATACCTCACCCCCTTTTAATAGTATTGGCTTTCCTAAGGGACTCAATGAGATCTTGGATCACTAAACCAAAAATCTAGAGTCTAGGGGTAGCCAATTCTTGTTCTCCACATTTTGAGGGGTCCACATCCATTAGTCCATGCCATGCCAATCATTGATCTTTTCTGAAATCTATCATTAATGTGCATTAGATCAATGACATATATGTTGTTATTAATTACCAAAACCACCTGGGGAATAGTTGCACTTTCAGATGTTCTACTTTTAATTTGTTTAGAATGTTTGGGTGTTTTATTATAACTTTTACGAACCACAGTTGTAACCTTAGAGTGATCCTTAATTCTAACACAGAAATGAGGCTTTTCAATATAATCAGTGGTATAACAGGATTAGCAGAATAAGCTTGTATTTCAGTTTTAGAAATAATAGGTTCTTCACAAATATCTTTAATGGGTTCATGATATTTAAACCAGTTCTCTTTAGGAAGATCAATATGAGCATCAAAAGATTACAGGAATTAACTACTATCTTAGAATCAAGTCACTATTTTGCGTTAAGCTCATGAAAAACATATGTTTCTACAAAAGACTTAAAACGATTGTATTCAAGCTTTATACTGAATCTTTACCTTTGCCGACTGAGGGAGTCCTGGAATAGGGGGTCCTCGGACAGCGGGACTATATACTTTGGCCGGACTGTTGGACTATGAAGATACAAGACTGAAGACTTCGTCCCGTGTCTGGGTGGGACTCTCCTTTGCGTGGAAGGCAAGCTTGGCAATCCGGATATGTAGATCTCCTTCTCTGTAACCGACTCTGTGTAACCCTAGCCGCCTCTGGTGTCTATATAAACCGGAGGGTTTAGTCCGCAGGACGACAACAATCATAATCATAGGCTAGCTTCTAGGGTTTAGCCTCTACGATCTCGTGGTAGATCAAGATCAATCAAGCAGGAAGTAGGGTATTACCTCCATCGAGAGGGCCCGAACCTGGGTAAAAATTGTGTCCCCCACCTCCTGTTACCATTAGCCTTAGACGCACAGTTTGGGACCCCCTACCCGAGATCCGCCAGTTTTGACACCGACATTGGTGCTTTCATTGAGAGTTCCACTGTGCCATCACGATAAGGCTTGATGGCTCCTTCAATCATCTGCAACGATGCGATCCAGGGTGAAGTTTTTCTCCCTGGACAGATCTTCGTATTTGGCGGCTTCGTATTGCGGGCCAACTCGCTTGGCCATCTGGAGCAGATCGATAGCTACGCCCCTGGCCATCAGGTTAGGTTTGGAAACTTGAACTATACTGCAGACATCCGCAGAGACTTGATCTTCGACGGATGCCCATGTCAGGTGCGCCGAACAGCCGCGATGAGCATGACTTAGATCTTCCATCGGACGGTGTTCGATAGATCACACCTATGGCTGCCCCGGCCCTTAATCTGGAGCAGATCGTGCCATCCAAGGATGGGTGGATGGACCCCGCCCCAGAGGCCGCACACTCATCGACGATAGAGCCAAACACAGACTTCGCCACCAAAGAGGTCTGTGTTATTGGACCCTCGAACTCGTCTTCGATCATAGGTTTCGAACCACACGCATCCGTGCCTATCGACTCTGATTGGGCACCGATCATGGAGTTTACCTCCGCTGATATCTTTCAGCACTCACCCTTGGGCGACATGCTAAATTCATTGAAATCTCTCTCTGTCAGGATACTCTTGGCCGAACTATGTCCGGCTCGAGTGGGAAGCAGACGACGAAGGAATTCATTCCCCACCCACCACCCACTTAATAGCCACTGTCGATGACTTAACCGACATGCTTGACTTCGACTCTGAAGACATCGACGATATGGACAACGATGTTGGAGATGAACAGGAACCACCGCGCACAGGGCGCTGGACAGCCACCTCATCATACGATATATACATAGTGGATACACCCAAAGAAAACAACAGCGAGGAACGGAAGGATGCAACGGAGGATAATCCCCTCGAGCAGAAACCAAAGCGACAACGTAGGCGCCGCCCTAAATCCCGCCACAGTAAAAACAACGATAATAGCGCAAGAAAGAATAACACCCCGGTCGACTCCAAAGGAAACGATGACCCATGGACCCAGCGATGGAGCAGGATGAGCCAAGGGACGGTGAATATAGTCCGGAGCCGATGTCCGATGACGGTGATCCCGAGGGTAAAACTCATCAACCTGTCTCCGGAGAGGAGAATACTCCGGACAACGATGCACTCATCATCTCGGGAAAACACTTGGAACAAGAGAACCTCCATAAAAGGCTTATCACCACAGCGAGAATCTTGAAGAAGCAGAAGCAAAGGCTTAAGGCCGCGCAGGATACGCTCAACCGCAGATGGAACAAAGTGCTCGACACTGAAGAAAAATACGGTAGCGATCGCCACACAAAGAGCTACCCAAAGCTCAAGCTACTGCCCGAATTGGATGACGAGGCCATAGAGCCCATACCGCAAAAAAATAATACGGCCGACCCATCGGACCGACCACCTCATGGCCGCGACAGGGCGGCCAATGATGCCACACACAAGTCAGAACACGATTTACGTGAGCTCCTGGACAAAAAAGCCGGTATGGCCAGGTCCATCTATGGATCTAGGAAGCATGCTCCGGCGCAGGATCACAGCCACCAAAATGATCATATTGATCGAATACCAGCTTGAACACAACAACCGTTGACAGCATGCCATGACACATCCAAATACAGGGGTGCCGCGCACCCCCTATGCTTCACTGATGAGGTGCTGGATCATGAATTTTTAGAGGGATTTAAACCCGTGAATATAGAGGCATACGGCAGAACAACAGACCCTGGGGTCTGGATTGAGGACTTTATCCTTCACATCCATATGGATCATGGAGATGATCTCCATGCCATTAAATATGTGCCCCTCAAGTTGAAAGGACCAGCTCGACATTGGTTGAAAAGCCTCCCCGAAAACTCAATTCGAAGTTGGGAGGAACTTGAGGATGCTTTCAGGGCCAATTTTCAAGGGACCTATGTCCGACCTCCAGATGCAGATGATTTAAGTCACATAATCCAACAACCCAGAGAGTCAGCCCGCAAGCTTTGGAACAGATTTCTCACAAAGAAGAATCAAATCATCGGTTGCCCGGATGCCGAAGCCTTAGCGGCTTTCAAGCACAGTATCCGAGACGAATGGCTCGCCAGACACCTCGGCCAAGAAAAGTCGAGGACAATGGCAGCCCTAACAAGCCTTATGACCCGCTTCTGCGCGGGCAAGGACTGCTGGTTGGCACGCAGTGGCACCAGCGACCCAGGCACATTCGAAGTCAGGGACGGCAATGGGAATCCGCGACTCAATAAAAACAAGCGTCGAAATAATGAAGACAGCCCAGACAACACGGCGGTCAACACCGGATTCAGGGGCTCTCGACCCGGTTAATGGAAAAAATCCATTTAAAGGCAGCAGAGATGGACCGTCCAGTCTAAACAAGATTCTAGACAGATTATGTCAAATTCATGGCACCCCCGAAAAACCTACAAATCACACCAACAGAGAATGCTGGGTCTTCAAGCAGGCCGACAAACTAAATGCCGAACACAAGGGGAGGGAGACACCAAGTGAAGACGACGATGAGCCTCGCCAGCCGAACACTGGGGGACAGAAAAAATTTCCACCACATGTCAAAACAGTGAACACGATTTACGCAACTCACATACCAAAGAGGAGACGCAAACGCGCGCTCTGAGACGTATACGCTGTAGAGCCCATCGCCCCCAAGTTCAACCCTTGGTCAGCCTGCCCGATCACTTTCAATCGCAGGGATCATCCGACTAGTATCCAGCATGGAGGATCGGCTGCCTTGGTGCTTGACCCAATAATTGACGGATACCATCTCACCCGAGTCCTCATGGATGGCGACAGTACACTGTCCGCAAAATGGGGATAGACCCGTCAAGAATCAGCCAAAGCAGTACCACCTTTAAAGGAGTAATTCCAGGCATAAAGCCCCCCTGCACGGGCTCTCTAGTACTAGAAGTTGTATTCGGTTCTCCCAACAACTTCCGAAGTGAAGAATTAATCTTCGACATCGCTCCATTCCGAAGCGGCTATCACGCACTACTCGGAAGAATGTCCTTCACTCGTTTAATGCAGTACCACACTACGCTTATCTTAAACTTAAGATGCCCGGTCCACGAGGCATCATTACAGTTAGCGGAAATACATAGCGTTCCTTACGTGCGGAAGAATATGTGGCGGCTCTAGCAGCCAAACACTGAACGGCCGCTCCAAACCAGAATAAATGACCGGTTGTCAAGACCGCAGACACGGTTAGATGAGTCCGGTGCACCACTAGTCATAGCGGCCCAGATAAACCCGAGCTTGGGTCGATGGATGTACCCCCATAGATGGTGCTAGGGGCTGCCCGCATGTAAAAAGGTCCATAGTTCAGCTCGACCCTATTAATACAATAATATATTACATTTTTATGGTTCATTAAGAATAACCATCTTTTCGCATGAAGTCTTTCACCTGGGTTTTTCTTTTTTCTTACAGATGATCATCGTGCTACACCCTTCCAGGATACAGCACAACAGATACAAAGGCGCAGACGTGCAGCAGGGCCCCGCTCAAAGGTTTCTCTTTAGATTAAGACTCTGTGTAAACCTTTTTTTAATGTCTCTTGTTGCTTCACACCCTCCGGGCACTCAACGCAACCGAGAGGGATGCTGGCATTACTGGCATTTCGTCACGCCAGACCTATGCATGTGTCTGGAGATTTAGGGCTCATTATCGAGGGCGTTACTCAGCCAAGTATATGTTGTAAAGTCCGAATACCTTAGGGAGTGTTCGGCGTCGCGAGTTTGGCCTTATATGCATCAGCTCCGAATCATGTCTTTGGTTAATAGTTGGGTTTGCCCGGCTCCCGTGTTTTGCTACCTTACGTTCCGCTCTATCGGCTAAGGTGGCACCGGGAGAACTACTGTGATTGTGCCCTGGTTCACCTGGATGAGCACCTCAATAGAGAAAGCCGAAAACTGACTGTCATGATAAAGCGCGAGACTGGGCAACCACTCGATGACTCAGCGGAATCTTCGCGATTCCTCCACATTAACAAAGGACTGGTTTCCCGGTCATGTACGTACGCGCACTAAATTCGGATGGACTCGAAAGTACCAGGGGATATATAGTAGCCCCACCGTCAAACTCCTATGGCTAAGTGAAAGTGTTAAAGCTATATAGTCCGATTGCCCTGTGTCACAGCCCTAGAATTTGTTTGTCATTAATTGCATTAAGGCATTCATGCATCATGTTTAAAATTCATGAAACTTGAAATGGGGATGACAAACCCTAGCACTAAATAAAATGTAATTAGGATCAAAATAAAAATATTTTCAATAAACCCAGAATGCCCTTTAGAAAAGTTCATTATTTTTGTTAAAGGTGAAAACCCCTGCCATCAATGATGCACATATTTCTAGGCCATTCTGGATTTTTGAATTAAATCCTGTTGTATTCGACCTTGGGCATTTAAATACTATAAATAATTTAAATGTTCAAATAAATGTTGGAAATTGTTAAGGGTTACTGAAATAATTCAGAAAGCACCCATAATTGTTTCCAGGATTTTATAAAATGATTTGATATTTTAAATCAAATCAAAACAAACTACAGAAAATAGAAAACAGAATTAAATAGAAATAAGAGAGAGAGAGAGCAGAAGATCTTACCTGGCGCTCACCTGGTAGCCCACCTGGCCCAGCAGCACGGCCCAGCCCGCCACCGCTACCCCCCCTGTCGTCTTCCTCCCCTCGCACCGAAGCAACTCGGTGGCGGGCGCCGACGCCGCCCTGGCCACCTCCTGCTTGCCACTGAGGCGCCCCGACGCGTCTAGATGGCGCCACTCACCTCCCTGCCTCTCTCCCTCACTCTCCCGCGCTCTCACCCCTTTTCCTGGATCTCTCCCTCTCTCGCCCGACCGCTGCCGCCGCCGCCGTCCACTACCACCGCAGCCACCGCCGTCGTTTCGCCCTACTAGAGAGTCCATAGGCTCCACCTAGTCCCCTGCTACCTCTCCATTGAGACACGCGTCGTCGGATGCCCTGCTGCCTCGCCAGCGACCCGTCTTCTCCACGCACGGCCGCCGGACACCGTCTGTCGATTCGCCGTCTTCGCCGCCTCCCCGAGCTCGCCGTCTGCTCCAACCGACCCCCCGTGAGCTCCTCCACCGTTTCCCCCTCTTCCCCGCTTCTTTTGATCGCCGTAGGCATCGCCCCTGGATGCCCGTAGCACGCCGCCGCCCGAGCTCGTCGTCGACGTAGCTCCGGTGACCATTTGGTCACCCCAGCGAGCCTAACGTGTTCGCATCGTTCCGTAGAGCATTCCTAGCGCAAGCCCCCTCCCGTTTGCATGCCGCAGCAGCTAACCCATGGCCACCCGAACTCCGGCCGCCGCCTTGGAGCTCGCCGTCGTCAGCTCCGGCCTCCCCACGACCTAGCAACCACACCGTTCGACGCGCGGGAGCAAGGGCTCTCCAACGAGCCCAAGCACGGCCTCGCCCGTGCCCTGTAGCGTGTTTCCGACGGCCGCCACCGTCCCGGGCCTCGCCGGCGTCGAGACGCCGGTGGGGTTGACCCACTTGACCACGGCGGAATCCCCCCTGGGTCGATGACAGGTGGGGCTAGCCCCTGTTAATTAGTTTAGGTGTTAGATTAGTTAACACTAATTAAGTTAGTTAATTATTTAAGCCACTGACATGTGGGCCCAGCCCTCCTGACATTTTCGTTAGTATTAGTTTAACCCTAATCAACCCAGTTAACTAACCTGTGTCACTGACGTGTGGACCCCACACGTCAGGTTTGACCCGAGCCAGCCCAGTTGACTCTGCTGACGTCACAGTGACGTGGTGCTGACGCCATAATTCATTTCTGGATTTATATTATTCAGGAAATTCCAAAAAATTGTAAAAACTTCTAAAAATCATAGAAATTCAACCGTACCTCCAAATGAGATAAATTATATATGAAAAATTATCAGAAAAATTCAAGGAATCCATCTGTACCATTTTCATGCATGTTAGAACAACTTATAGCTGCTGTTTAGCACAAATCAATTAAATGGCATTTGAATTTCACATATGGAGTTTGGATTTGAACTTAGGGTTCAAACCTACTTCATTTAACTCATAGCTAGGTGCATTAGCTCAAACACATTCATATTGCCATGTCATAGCATGCATCATATTGTGCATTGCATTGATCGTGTTCCTTCTGTGTTTGCCGGTGTTGTTCCCCCTCGATAGACGTTGTACCGATGATGTGATCATTGACACTGATGAAGACTCAATGTTATCTTCAGAAGTGCCAGGCAAGCAAAACCCCCTTGTTCATTCCGATAAAATCCCACTCTCTCGCTCCTGCTCTCTTTTACTGCATTAGGACAACACCGATTCATCTGTTACTTGCTGCGGTAGCTGAACCCCTTTATCCTTTGCATGACCTGTCATTGCCACAGTAAATAGATGAAACCCACTAGCATGAGTAGGAGTTGTTTGAGCCCTGTTGTGCCTACTCATTCATGCTTGTTTGTCATGCCTGCTACTGCTTAGAGTTGAGTCAGGTCTGATTCATCGGGGATGAATCAGAGGTGTGTGAACATGTCCTACTGTGTGTGAGCTAAGTGTGTGAACACGATTTGGTAAAGGTAGCGGTGAGAGGCCATGTAGGAGTACATGGTGGGTTGTCTCATTGCAGCCGTCCTCAGGAACTGAGTTCTGTGTTTGTGATCCATGATTCAGCTACTACCACGCATTGGGCCCGAAACCAATGGACCCTCTCGGCTTCTTGATCACCCTTGTCCTCTGTCCAGGAGTTGCAAGTAGTTTCTGGTGTTTGTAGTATGCTGGAGGCCGTGCGGCAGCGCTGACCGTAGGGGTGGGCTGTGATGCGGTAGGCACGTGGCCGGGTAAACCGGGCGCCCGTTTGGTGTCACGGAACCCTGTTCACATCGTTTGGGGCTGTGAGCGAAACTCCGGCCGGATCTCCTCATGGATGGAACCCGAATAGGCGATAAACCTGGACTAGAGACTCGAGTGTTTAGGTAGGCCGTGGCCGACACCCACGTTGGGCTTCCGCTTGAAGGTTGCCGAGTACATGTCGTGTAAACGGCGGTAAGTGGTGAGAGCGTGTGTGAAGAAGTACACCCCTGCAGGGTTAACATCATCTATTCGAATAGCCGTGTCCGCGGAAAGGACTTCTGGGTTGCTTATATCAGTTCATAGACAAGTGAAAGTGGATACTCTAAAATACGCAAGATAAGCGTGAGTGCTATGGATGGCGTTCTCGTAGGGAGACGGGAGCGGATCCATAGTGGTGTATTGATATGGTGAATATGTGGACTCGTGTGCGCCACCTCAAAAGAGTTACTTGCAGTCGTAGTTAGGATAGCCACCGAGTCAAAGCTGGCTTGCTGCAGTTAAACCCCACCATCCCCTTTGTTGATAATGATGCATATGTAGTTAGTTCTGATGTAAGTCTTGCTGGGTACATTTGTACTCACGTTTGCCTATTTTATGTTTTTGCAGAGAGACTTCGGTCTCGCTAGTAGTTCCGCGTGGACTTCGACGTTTAGCTTGTTACCTCAGCTACGATCTTGTGCCCTCGGCAGGATCTGGTAGATAGTCAGGCTTCTCAGCCTTTTTCATTTATAGATGTCTGTACTCAGACATGATAGCTTCCGCTTGTGTTTTGACTTGTATGCTCTGAATGTTGGGTCATGAGACCCCTGTTTGTAATATCTCGCTCCTCGGAGCCTATTGAATAAATACTTGAGTCGTAGAGTCATGTTGTGATGCCATGTTGTATTTGCACATATCGAGCATATTGTGTGTATGTTATTGAAATGCTTGGTATGTGTGGGATCTGACTATCTAGTTGTTTATCCTTAGTAGCCTCTCTTACCGGGAAATGTCTCCTAGTGTTTCCACCGAGCCATGGTAGCTTGCTACTGCTCCGGAACACTTAGGCTGGCCGGCATGTGTCCTTCTTCGTTCCTGTGTCTGTCCCTTCGGGGAAATGTCACGCGATGAATACCGGAGTCCTGTTAGCCCGCTACAGCCCGGTTCACCGGAGTCCTGCTAGCCCAGTGCTACAGCCTGGATTCACTCGCTGATGACCGACACGTTCGATGCTGGGTCATGGATGCCTGTCCCTGTAAGTTTGTGCCACTTTGGGTTTACGACTAGCCATGTCAGCCCGGGCTCCTTATCATATGGATGCTAGCGACACTATCATATACGTGTGCCAAAAGGCGCAAACGGTCCCGGGCAAAGGTAAGGCGACACCCGTGGGAATACCGTGCGTGAGGCCGCAAAGTGATATGAGGTGTTACATGCTAGATCGATGTGGCATTGAGTCGGGGTCCTGACAGCGTTGGTATCAGAGCTTGACTGCCTGTAGGATTACCAAGCCAAACTGGTCGAAGTTGAGTCTAGAAATTCTTTAGTTATATAAGGGAATTGATTGTGGGATGGAACGTAAGGCTCTTTTTACTCCTTATACCTCATGGCCCTTCTGATCTGAGTCATCATCTTCTCTTCTACGGGGATTAAGAACTAGGCTATCTCTTCTTTCTATCAGGATCACGTGTTACTAATCCGTAGACTTATAAGATTGTTGGATTTAAGCTTGAGTTCAGTTCCTACTACTTCCGTATGTTAATTGTTGATCTCGGAACCTTGATATTGTGCTTCTGAGTGGTTATGCCACCATTTTGTAGATGTCTCAAATCTTTTTGAGCATTTACAGCCGTTATGCTGTCCGAGTCATCCCAGGTTTCTAAATAGTCTGATGCATTTGCAAAATCCTTTCCCTCTGGTTTCGATGTCCTTTATGCCAGCTCAATCACACTAATTGTTGAGTTGAGGTATTCTATTGCCTTGACATTTATGTTGGAATTATTATTATGACCCTAGGTGTCTCAGGGGATCATCTAGTGGTCTAGCCATGATTTGTGTCCTAGTGTGATGATTCTGGCCTTTATTCTCGAAAGCATTCCGTGATGCTACTTAGTAGTAGGTATTCTACTCCTGGGTTTTGAACCCGAGATTCACTCTACTTACCTCATGTTGATAGTGTTTGCTAGTTCCTTTAGGATATTAGTAACCTTTGCGATAGTTCTCGAGGTTCGTGGTACATCCTTCTTCCAATTACCATGAACCATTCTTGGCAGGAGTTCTTCTGAACCAAAAGATGACAACAAGAGTGCTCTCGATGAGTTCTCCATGCTATATTGTGACTCTGCCAGCTCAACCTTTCTGCATGGGTTATCCGGAAGAATTATGTTGAACTTGGTTCGACATACTAATCTATGCATCCACAACTCAGAAAGTTATATGTTCCTTTGAGTTGTCCCTCTTTAGTTGTCTACTGACCTTCGTCTATCAATTGATAGTCAAGAGTATGCGTGCGTTCGTTTATCGATGCCTATTACTCTTGTGGTCCGTCAAGCCATTCTATCGCGGAATGACTAGGAGAAACAAACTCCAGTACCTCATCCATATCCAGGATTGGGTCAAAGAAGTTGTGCTCCGCAGATCCAATTGCTAATCCAGCTTTTGTTCTGCTCTACCTTGGAGTATTACCATCTTTATATCGGGATTGTTATAGGAATTGCACACCATCCTATGAACTCTTGGTACAGTGATACTTCTTGCCATCATTGTTCATTCCTCGGTTCCTGTGTTATTGTAACCGGAATGCCGACAAATGAATCATGGTGTGTGAAATCAATACTGCTAGCAACTCTGTTGCTTGGTAGTTAAATGGACGATAACCTCATTCTTAGCGTGTTGATTATTGAATCGTCACCCTAAGATTGATTGTGCTACCTAGTCCTATTTCTGGTGCACTCCTCGACCAATGAGTTAGGATTATGTCAAGTCCTCACTCATTTGATCATATCGTCTTGCCCTGAAAAGCAAGATTGTTCTCGAGCTTAGTAACATATCGGTGGTTCGTGATTTTCGAATATCTTCTCGGAAGTATTACCAGGTTGTTCCCTGACTGTTATGTTGAGCTCGTGATCAAGTTGGTTTATCCTGTAAACCACCCTTTCTCCAAGAATCCGTGTTGGATACCCCTGAGCTAGTTGGTTAAGCTAGACAACAACTTGGAGAGTTGGAAGATAAAAGCTTGCCTGACTTAGTTCGTTCCAAAGGGATATCCTTGTGTAGTGTGTGTTGAAGAAAGATGATATCTTCATCGATTGGTCCCTGTGATCAGTTGCTGGACCTATTGTCTTATCAATCCTTTGATTGAGTGTGGGCTATCGTCAAATCAAATCAGTACCAACGATGCTCGTAATGTTGTCTTATTCGTGGTTGATCCCTCGAGCATACACCATTACATCTTTGGTCTGACCAATGTTATCACCGTGTTCACTTAACTATGGAATTCCTTTTAAAAGGAAACCTAGATGAATTGTTGTTGAGCCCATTGACAACATCCTTATCTCCTCCATGATTTTGTTGAACATTAAGCTAGTGTTGGAAACTTTTGAAAGCATTTGTTCATGCTAGCTCATGAAGCATATGTTTGGATGAAGGTAGTGACTTCCTTTAATTCATGTGCATCTGATGCAAGTTGCTGCCGTGGATTCAAGAAAGTCAATGTTGCTTTCTTTGGAATCATTCCAAATCAGTCATGCACACGTGCGAAGAATTCTGTGGTTTGAAGACTTGCAACCTTCAATCTATATGTGTCCCGAGCACACCAAGCCACTGATTGATTTGTTCAAGGAGAAGGAGTTCCTTCATAAGAGCTAATCCGGACTTATGTAGGGATTTCGATACCCTCGTTGATGGTTCCCCCTCCTGAACTCGGTAGTGTTTTATTATAAGACTACTTTGTGGTCATGCTTGTCTGGAACAACGTGTTCACATGTTTGTAGCAGAACCAGCTCATGTTTTGGAGCTTACTATCGTAGTTCATTTCCCGAGAATCTCGCAACGTCATCTCGTCGATTTGTGTTGCAAACTTTCGTTTTTCTTCCTAGACTCGATGAGTCTGGAATATCCTGACACCAACCAGATCTGAATCTCAAGCAGATGTGATGGTTGGAACATTTCCCAAGAACTATATATTGGTCTCTCGATAACCGGTAAGGTGGATGTCGTGGCCAACACACCCATCCGATAGACCTATTATTATAGTATCTTATTTGAGGAAGTTGGCCAACTTCCCATAAGGACTTCGTAGGATTTACTCCCTAGTTGTGCCTTATGATTTTTTGTCTTTCCGAAGTCCGACCTTTACTTGATGTTCTAGATACCAGACCATTTCTATGAATGGGTTACACTAGCACATCAAGGAGAACATTAGAAGCGGAGTGCTAAATGTCTCTCGGTCGATCATCCAGATTTTGTTCCTTGGCTTCGCCAAGGGTGAAATCTAAGAAAGTGTTATCTTCCTTTGCATCTGCATCATCCATCATCATTCATCGTGGTAGCAAGTTGTATTGCCAGGATCCTTGACACGGATATTGGTAAAACCCTGATGAATATGGAAATGCTCAAGTTCTTGAGAGCACGCACAAGCACTAGGTATTAACGCCGGCACTAACCGGGATTGCTCCTAGTCCCTTCGGTTATGCTATAACCACTCCAACAGTGGAATCACTCTCTATTGTTGAGCCTCTCCCCAGTTACTAGAATCATTCCCAGCATTTGCATTTTGTTCCCAGCTTGCACCGCCAATGTGCCATTCTACCATGGGTCCCGTCCATTTCCGGTGATAAGCAAAAATCATCCATTGCATTGTCTTCAACAAGGTAATCCACATCATCCAAGTCCGAGTATGCCATTCTACCGACCCCCTCCAAACGATCATTGTGAATTGCCTTAGGCTGGTATAAAGAGTTTCAATGATCTCTGAATCAAAAGTAATTCTTTTTGCCACTTAAGGTAATAATCTACGAAACACCCTCCTCCAAGATGTTTCGTCGTGGTATCATGGCAACTCAACTCCTCGCTACATTGACAATCGTTTACCACCTTCTTAGGTGTGGAATTGTTGTCTACCTAGTGAACCTTCGTCATCCGTTTCTTACCACCCCTCTTGATGTGTATCTCGTGTCTCAACCCGAGAGATGTTGCTATGTCTCATTCCGTGAGTTAATCCTGAGTTGTTCGACCTTTGAGAAGAACGATTCTTTTAGGGTATTTCCTTTCCTCTCGTTGTCATGTTAGTTGGAGTTCTCAAGGCAAGACTTCGAGACAATGATGGTGAACGAATCAACGTTCAACTGAAGTGCAACCTGGATCGTGAAGATTGTGCTAGTTGCGTTCCCCTTTCACCTTACCCTACGCTTGAATCTCGGGATGAGATTTTTGTTTAGTGGGCGTGAGTTTTCATAGCCCTAGAATTTGTTTGTCATTAGTTGCATTAAGGCATTCATGCATCATGTTTAAAATTCATGAAACTTGAAATGGGGATGACAAACCCTAGCACTAAATAAAATGCAATTAGGATCAAAATAAAAATATTTTCAATAAACCCAGAATGCCCTTTAGAAAAGTTCATTATTTTTGTTAAAGGTGAAAACCCCTGCCATCAATGATGCACATATTTCTAGGCCATTCTGGATTTTTGAATTAAATCCTATTGTATTCGACCTTGGGCATTTAAATACTATAAATAATTTAAATGTTCAAATAAATGTTGGAAATTGTTAAGGGTCACTGAAATAATTCAGGAAGCACCCATAATTGTTTCCAGGATTTTATAAAATGATTTGATATTTTAAATCAAATCAAAACAAACTACAGAAAATAGAAAACAGAATTAAATAGAAATAAGAGAGAGAGAGCAGAAGATCTTACCTGGCGCTCACCTGGTAGCCCACCTGGCCCAGCAGCACGGCCCAGCCCGCCACCGCTACCCCCCCCTGTCGTCTTCCTCCCCTCGCACCGAAGCAGCTCGGTGGCGGGCGCCGACGCCGCCCTGGCCACCTCCTGCTTGCCACCGAGGCGCCCCGACGCGTCTAGATGGCGCCACTCACCTCCCTGCCTCTCTCCCTCACTCTCCCGCGCTCTCACCCCCTTTCCCTGGATCTCTCCCTCTCTCGCCCGACCGCTGCCGCCGCCGCCGTCCACTACCACCGCAGCCACCGCCGTCGTTTCGCCCTACTAGAGAGTCCATCGGCTCCGCCTAGTCCCCTGCTACCTCTCCGTTGAGACACGCGCCGTCGGATGTCCTGCTGCCTCGCCAGCGACTCGTCTTCTCCACGCACGGCCGCGGGACACCGTCTGTCGATTCGCCATCTTCGCCGCCTCCCCGAGCTCGCCATCTGCTCCAACCGACCCCCCGTGAGCTCCTCCACCATTTCCCCCTCTTCCCCGCTTCTTTTGATCACCGTAGGCATCGCCCCTGGATGCCCGTAGCACGCCGCCGCCCGAGCTCGTCGTCGACGTAGCTCCGGTGACCATTTGGTCACCCCAGCAAGCCTAACGCGTTCGCAGCGTTCCGTAGAGCATTCCTAGCGCAAGCCCCCTCCCGTTTGCATGCCGCAGCAGCTAACCCGTGGCCACCCGAACTCCGGCCGCCGCCTTGGAGCTCGCCGTCGTCAGCTCCGGCCTCCCCACGACCCAGCAACCGCACCGTTCGACGTGCGGGAGCAAGGGCTCTCCAACGAGCCCAAGCACGGCCTCGCCCGTGCCCTGTAGCGTGTTTCCGACGGCCGCCACCGTCCCGGGCCTCGCCGGCGTCGAGACGCCGGTGGGGTTGACCCACTTGACCACGGCGGAACCCCCCCTGGGTCGATGAAAGGTGGGGCCAGCCCCTGTTAATTAGTTTAGGTGTTAGATTAGTTAACACTAATTAAGTTAGTTAATTATTTAAGCCACTGACATGTGGGCCCAGCCCTGCTGACATTTTCGTTAGTATTAGTTTAACCCTAATCAACCCAGTTAACTAACCTGTGTCACTAACGTGTGGACCCCACACGTCAGGTTTGACCCGAGCCAGCCCAGTTGACTCTGCTGACGTCACAGTGACGTGGTGCTGACGCCATAATTCATTTCTGGATTTATATTATTCAGGAAATTCTAGAAAATTGTAAAAACTTCTAAAAATCATAGAAATTCAACCGTACCTCCAAATGAGATAAATTATATATGAAAAATTATCAGAAAAATTCAAGGAATCCATCTGTACCATTTTCATGCATGTTAGAACAACTTATAGCTGCTGTTTAGCACAAATCAATTAAATGGCATTTGAATTTCACATATGGAGTTTGGATTTGAACTTAGGGTTCAAACCTACTTCATTTAACTCATAGCTAGGTGCATTAGCTCAAACACATTCATATTGCCATGTCATAGCATGCATCATATTGTGCATTGCATTGATCGTGTTCCTTCTGTGTTTGCCGGTATTGTTCCCCTCTCGATAGACGTGATACCGATGATGTGATCGTTGACACTGATGAAGACTCAATGTTATCTTCAGAAGTGCCAGGCAAGCAAAACCCCCTTGTTCATTCCGATAAAATCCCACTCTCTCGCTCCTGCTCTCTTTTACTGCATTAGGACAACACCGATTCATCTGTTACTTGCTGCGGTAGCTGAACCCCTTTATCCTTTGCATGACCTGTCATTGCCACAGTAAATAGATGAAACCCACTAGCATGAGTAGGAGTTGTTTGAGCCCTGTTGTGCCTACTCATTCATGCTTGTTTGTCATGCCTGCTACTGCTTAGAGTTGAGTCAGGTCTGATTCATCGGGGATGAATCAGAGGTGTGTGAACATGTCCTACTGTGTGTGAGCTAAGTGTGTGAATACGATTTGGTAAAGGTAGCGGTGAGAGGCCATGTAGGAGTACATGGTGGGTTGTCTCATTGCAGCCGTCCTCAGGAACTGAGTTCTGTGTTTGTGATCCATGATTCAGCTACTACCACGCATTGGGCCCGAAACCAATGGACCCTCTCAGCTTCTTGATCACCCTTGTCCTCTGTCCAGGAGTTGCAAGTAGTTTCTGGTGTTTGTAGTATGCTGGAGGCCGTGCGCAGCGCTGACCGTAGGGGTGGGCTGTGATGCGGTAGGCACGTGGCCGGGTAAACCGGGCGCCCGTTTGGTGTCACGGAACCCTGTTCACATCGTTTGGGGCTGTGAGCGAAACTCCGGCCGGATCTCCTCATGGATGGAACCCGAATAGGCGATAAACCTGGACTAGAGACTCGAGTGTTTAGGTAGGCCGTGGCCGACACCCACGTTGGGCTTCCGCTTGAAGGTTGCCGAGTACATGTCGTGTAAATGGCGGTAAGTGGTGAGAGCGTGTGTGAAGAAGTACACCCCTGCAGGGTTAACATCATCTATTCGAATAGCCGTGTCCGCGGATAAGGACTTCTGGGTTGCTTATATCAGTTCATAGACAAGTGAAAGTGGATACTCTAAAATACGCAAGATAAGCGTGAGTGCTATGGATGGCGTTCTCGTAGGGAGACGGGAGCGGATCCATAGTGGTGTATTGATATGGTGAATATGTGGACTCGTGTGCGCCACCTCAAAAGAGTTACTTGCAGTCGTAGATTAGGATAGCCACCGAGTCAAAGCTGGCTTGCTGCAGTTAAACCCCACCATCCCCTTTGTTGATAATGATGCATATGTAGTTAGTTCTGATGTAAGTCTTGCTGGGTACATTTGTACTCACGTTTGCCTATTTTATGTTTTTGCAGAGAGACTTCGGTCTCGCTAGTAGTTCCGCGTGGACTTCGACGTTTAGCTTGTTACCTCAGCTACGATCTTGTGCCTCGGCAGGATCTGGTAGATAGTCAGGCTTCTCAGCCTTTTTCATTTATAGATGTCTGTACTCAGACATGGTAGCTTCCGCTTGTGCTTTGATTTGTATGCTCTGATTGTTGGGTCATGAGACCCCTGTTTGTAATATCTCGCTCCTCGGAGCCTATTGATTATAAATACTTGAGTTGTAGAGTCATGTTGTGATGCCATGTTGTATTTGCACATATCGAGCATATTGTGTGTATGTTATTGAAATGCTTGGTATGTGTGGGATCTGACTATCTAGTTGTTTATCCTTAGTAGCCTCTCTTACCGGGAAATGTCTCCTAGTGTTTCCACCGAGCCATGGTAGCTTGCTACTGCTCCGGAACACCTAGGCTGGCCGGCATGTGTCCTTTTTCGTTCCTGTGTCTGTCCCTTTGGGGAAATGTCACGCGATGAATACCGGAGTCCTGTTAGCCCGCTACAGCCCGGTTCACCGGAGTCCTGCTAGCCCAGTGCTACAGCCTGGATTCACTCGCTGATGACCGACACGTTCGATGCTGGGTCATGGATGCATGTCCCTGTAAGTTTGTGCCACTTTGGGTTTACGACTAGCCATGTCAGCCCGGGCTCCTTATCATATGGATGCTAGCGACACTATCATATACGTGTGCCAAAAGGCGCAAACGGTCCCAAGCGAAGGTAAGGCAACACCCGTGGAAATACCGTGCGTGAGGCCGCAAAGTGATATGAGGTGTTACATGCTAGGTCGATGTGGCATTGAGTCGGGGTCCTGACACCCTGTTTGCCGCGCTATCACCTCCTTAATGGACCAAGACGTTGGATCAAGTGTGCTTACGCGCTTTTCCGAACACCCCCGCATTACATGCGTGGGGGCTGAAGCCGACGACTGCAAACTTTCAGGTTATATACATACATGAACGGCCGCACAGGAGGCACTATAATACTTTTGGGAAAAAGTATAAACACAGCCTTTATAATCAAAATAGCATTGTCTTTACAATTCAGATACATGTCACTCGAACATGGTACTCTTTGAGAACTGAGCCTCTATTAAATGGGCACCTTCTAGGACTTCTTCAAAATAGTGCTCGGCCGGGTCCTGGCCTCCGGCTGGACCCCGGGTTGCAATAGTGGTGGCCTCCATCCCTTCCCAATATGTTTTAACACGGGCAAGAGCCATCCGTGCACCCTCTATGCAAGCCAACCTCTTTACAGCGTCGATATGCGGCACAGCACGAAGGAATCGTTGCACTAAGCCAAAATAACTGTCCGGCCTTGGTCCCTTCGGCCAAAGATGATCCATGACAGACCTCATGGCAAGCCCGAACAACCTATGGAGCTCGGCCCACTCGGCCATTTGTTTATTTAACAGCAGCGGACGCTTTGGAGCATTGAACTGTGACCAGAACAACCTTTCACCTCATGATCTTTCGGATCTTTGAAATATTCAGTCGCATCAGCAACACTCTTTGCCAAGTCCAAGTACGCATCCTCAGCACTCCATAATTGATCCAGAGGGGCATACTTCAGATCTCTGAACTTCGTCCGCAACAGAAAGGGCTTCCCAGCCGTGATATCTCAGGCTTGACGAAGCTCCTCCCTTGCCGCTCTGATCTCAGAGGGAGTTTCCTTGGCTACTTCCAAGGCCTTCTATAGGTCAGCAGCTTTCGCTTGGCTTTCTTTTTCAAGGAGCTCATATCGGATGGCGGCATCTTTCAGCTCAACAGCCATCTTGGCTATTCTATCTTCACTCTGGCGATGAGCAGCCTGTTTGGCTCTTAACTCCTCGGCCGCCTTTAGGGTGGCCGCATCACTTCTCCTGGCTTGATCCTTGGCTTGGGCAAGTTCCGCCCGAAGGGTCTCCATGGCGGCAGCTCCACCTGCAGTCACCACATATTATAGATACTAGCATGAAGCTCCTCCTAATATTTGCCGACAATCCGAAAATACATACCCTGTTCCTCGTCAAGCCGCTTGTTCACAAGCGCAATGTCAGCATCCGCCACGTCAAGCTGCCGCCTCAGTTCGGCAAAATCAGCAGTTCGGTCAACCGCCGGACCCTCAGCCGCCTGCACATGAATGCAACGCGATCATTACCTGGGACTATGATCCTCTGTTCGCCGCATCTGGATGGCAACCAGAGTCTCAGGGGCTACTATCTATACAGGGCACACCTAGCGCGTGTGGTACCATTAAAAATACATAGATTACTTTGCGTACCTCAAAGCCTCTTAGCAGGCTCGTAAAAGCTTCATTCATCCCGCTTTTGGCGGATGAAATCCTCTCAAGCACCGTACCCATTAAGGTACGATGCGCCTCTGAGATAGTCGCTTGCTCCAGAAGACCCATCAGTGTGTCCGGTTGTGCACCAGACAATCCCGGACTCTTTCTGTTGCTCTCCTTAGGAGCCGGATACTCCGTACTTCGGGCGGCCAAAGAATTACCTTCTGGCCTTTGCGGATCAGGAGAAATCCTCCGTGAAGACACCTCGGGGTCATTCGCCCCATGAGGCGGGGAGGCAGGAGGAGGCGTTTCGCTCTCCATCATCTCCGGAAGAAGATCCCCCGAAGACGAACTCTGCTGAGAGGGGCTACGAGCCGGATTGCAAGATATATGTCTTGGTTATTATTCTCAGAGATAAAGCAGGATATATTTACCAAAGTACTTTTGTTCACTTACAGCTCGGTTGAGGGCTAGCCCCCTTGCGGGTGTTGTGCGGTAAGGACGCCCTATGGGACAGGGGCCCCTGGCGAAGGTTTCTTCCCTCGTTTGGAAACCTGCACTTCCAAGTCTTCGGAGGCGGCCCTTTTCTTCCTGTGGGGAGAGGGGATTCTCGATTCACCTCCCCGATTATCCTCCTTCGTGGAGACATTAATTCCCCCGGTTTGGATGTGTAATGTATGAAGCCCGCTTTCCGCTTCTCTATTCCTCCCTTCATCTTCTCCTGATGGCACTTGATAGGGTGCACGCTCAAGCATCCTGGCTAGTACAGGATCCGGCGAGCCTTCGGGAAGGGGGGCCAAACACCTAATCCTCTCCGCCTTTCTTATCCAGTCCTGGTCAAGAGCAATTTTTCAGAATGATGTTGTGACAAATATAAAGACGACATGTTCGGTCGCAGAATTACTTACTTGGGTGTCTGGACAGTTGCAGTTGAGACCCGCATCCTCGGTGGTGTCTGGACACTTTATTCGTGATCCAAAGAACAATCCATACATCTCTTCGAGCGTCACGCCAAAGAATTGTTGAATAGTTCGCGGTCCTTCCGGATTGAACTCCCACATACGGAGAGATCGACGTTGGCATGGCAGGACCCGACAAACTAGCACTACTTGCATTACCTTGACAAGATTGACATCCCTCTTGAGGAGATCTCGGATGCGGCTTTGCAATGTCAGCACATCATTAACTGGCCCCCAGTCCAGCCCCTTGTTGACCCATGATGCCAGTTGAGGCGGAGGGCCCGAGCGGAAGGCAGGGGCGGCCGCCCGCTCTGTAACTCGGGGAACTGTGATGTAAAACCACTCCCGCTGCCATAAGTCGGACACCTCCGGGAAGGAACCCTACGGCCATAGGGCGTCGGCACCTTTGCTTATTATAGCACCTCTGCACTCTGTGTGTCGCCCATCGATCATCTTTGGCTTCACATTGAAGGTCTTGAGCCCTAAGACGAAGTGTGGGGTGATGCGGAGGAAGGCCTCACACACGACGATAAACGACGAGATGTGAAGGATGGAATCTAGAGATAGATCATGGAAATCAAGCCCGTAATAGAACACGAGCCCTCTAACGAAGGGATCAAGACTAAAGCCTAGCCCTCGGAGGAAGTGGGAAACAAATATGACACTCTCGTTGGGTTCGGGAGTGGGGATGACCTGCCCTTGAGCAGGCAGCCTATGCGGGATTTCGGCGGTCAGATACCTGGCCTCCCTAAGCTTCTTGATGTGAGGAAGCCATCCACCGAACTTGAAGATTGGATCCGGACATGGTGGAAGGTTTGAAGCGCTTAGCCTGAGCCTCGGGTGTTGGAACTCAAGGTGGGGGAAGGGAAGGATCGAGCGTGGGAAAAAAAGGACCGGCCTTGGGCCCTTTATAAAGAGGGTGAATATCAAGCGTCCTCCGCGTGGCCGTTTGGAACTTTCCTAAAATCAAGGTGTCATACTAACAAGCACGGTTGGGTTACCCACACCCGTTTTAAAGAGAATCCCGTGATAAGGGGAACACAATCTCTGCTTCGACAAGACGTGCCAATAAAACCACCTTGTAACACGTGTAGTGGCAGACTGGGAAAAACGGTTCGAATAATGACCGGGCCGTGGTGTGATGTCACGCTATGAAGAGTTTTCAGCATTTTAGATTTGTAGAATATTGTGCTCTCTACAGTGGTATGTGGAAATTATTTTGCAGATCCTCATATTCAAGATCTTGTATGGAATATTCGGAGAAGGAACCCGCCTTGCAATGCCGAAGACAATCTGCGCGCCGGACTCATCGTCATTGAAGCCTGGTTTAGGGGATACTGAGGGAGTCCTGGAATAGGGGGTCCTCGGACAGCCGGACTATATACTTTGGCCGGACTGTTGGACTATGAATATATAAGATTGAAGACTTCGTCCCGTGTCCGGGTGGGACTCTCCTTTGCGTGGAAGGCAAGCTTGGCAATCTGGATATGTAGATCTTCTTCTTTGTAACCGACTCTATGTAACCCTAGCCCCCTCCATTGTCTATATAAACCGGAGGGTTTAGTCCGTAGGACGACAACAATCATAATCATAGGCTAGCTTCTAGGGTTTAGCCTCTATGATATCGTGGTAGATCAACTCTTGTAATACTCATATCATCAAGATCAATCAAGCAGGAAGTAGGGTATTACCTCCATCGAGAGGGCCCGAACCTGGGTAAACATTGTGTCCCCTGCCTCCTGTTACCATTAGCCTTAGACGCACAGTTCGGGACCCCCTACCAGAGATCCGCCGGTTTTGACATCGACACCGACCTCCCAATATTCAGATTGTGTTTAATTCTTTCCATAAGATCCCATTTGAATTCATTTGTCTGTTCGAGAAAGAACTAGCAGAAGAAGAATGAAGCATTTCTTTATCGCGAAGAGAAAGCCTAGCATAAAAGTTTTGAACAATAATATCTATTTAGTGCTCATGATTGGGGAATCTGAGCATTAATTCCTCAAGTCTCCCCCAAGCATGAGCGATTCTTTATCCTTCACATGACCAAAAGTTATATATGTAATTTCGATCACAGTGAACCAGGTGCATATGATAAAATTTCTAATGGAATTCTAGCTTCGTTTAGTTCCAATCCGTGAATTAGAATCATCCAATAGACTATACAATGGCAATGTTTTTCCTCCGAAGATAAACGATAACTTCTTTTTAACTACATCCCTTGATAATCCTACAAGCTTAAATAATGCACATAGCTCATCCATAAAAAATAAGTGCATATCAGGATGAATGGTTCCATCTCCTACATAGGGATTAACTCGCAATCTTTCCATAATACCAAGAGGAATTTCATAATAAATATTTTTCAGTGGGTGGAGGATTCTCTCTTAACAATTGTGGTCGAGCTGACGATACCCCGAACAAGCCCTCAAAGGATTGTTTTCCATAGTAATAGGTGTAGATAAAATTCAGCATGTAGAATAAATGTTTCCTTACCAAATTCCACTTAGCAAGAGTGCTACACTCCCTGACAATGGCACTAGAAAAGAGTTTTGATTACCCACAAGTATAGGGGATCAATCATAGCCTTTCGATAAGTAAGAGTCTCGAACCCAAGGAGGAGCAGAAGAAATTGATGGGCGGTTTCAGCAAGGTATTCTCTGCAAGTGATGTAAGATAGTTTGATAGCGAGATATTGGTACTCGCTTCGTAAAGAAAGGGGATCAATCACTAAAGTAGTGATCTAAACGCTCTTATATTTCTTTACCAAGGGAGTAACAAGTAACAAGTAACAAAAGTAGCAAGGTGTATCAAGTGGGCCAATCCTTAATAGTGCTATGGACAAGCCGGTGATAGTTCTTATAGTGATTAAAATGCTCTTGAGGACACATGGGAATATGGTTGAGTTACTTGCACCACAATTCATTGATTTCACGTTCATTGCCTTGATAAGTGTTATGTGGGTGGATCGGAGCTAAGGTACTGTTCTTACATGGACAAACACCTACTTATTATTATACCCTCCATGCAAGCATCCACAAATACAAAGAGAAGTAATTAAGATTAATCTAACCATAACATTAAACATGTGGATCCAAAACAGCGCCTCACGAAACAATTCATAAATTGGGGTTTAGGCTCCAGTCACTCTCATAACCCATCATCTACAAACTAATTCCATGATGCCTTCCCCTAGGCCTAAATATGGTGAAGTGTCATGCAGTCGACGTTCACATGACACCGCTAGAGGAAGAACAACACAAAATAATATCAAAACATTGAACGGTGATCAACTTCACATGATTACTAATAACAAGACTTGTCCTCAAGAACAAATATAACTACTCACAAACTCATAATATTGAGCATGTTCAGTAGGTATAAATATGCAATCAACAATCTGAACATAATGATCTTCCACCAAGTAAACCAACTAGCATCAACTACAAGATGTAATCAACACTACTAGCACTCACAGGTACTAATATGAGGTTTGATACAAAGATTGAACGCAAGGGATGATCTAGGGTTTATAGATGATATGGTGATGGTGAAGATGTTGATGAAGACGAAGCCTCCCATCATGAGAGGAGCTTCAATTTCCCCCTCCCAAAGGGAAGTTTCCTTGGCAGAACCGCTCCACCGGAGAGAAAAAGTGCTCCGCCTTTATTTCTGCCTTGAGACGGTGACGGAAGGTCCTGAAAGTCTTCTCTTTATTTTTTTCTAGGGTAAATGGCTTCATATAGGGGGAGAACGTCGGGAGTGGACCTTTGTGGGCCCCACAAGCTTGGATGGCACGGCCTGGGGGGTGGCCGCGCCCCCTGGGCTTGTGGGCCCACTATTGCACTTCCTTGTTACTTTTTTCCAATATTTTTTATATATTCCAAAATAAATCTTCGTAAAATTTCACTTCATTTTGAGCTCTAGAGAATTGCTATCTCTACAATAGCTTTTTCAGGCCAGAACTCCAGCTGCCAGTAATCCCTCTTTTTTGATGTATTTTGCATTTTAAGAGAGAAATGGCGTCATAAATGCGTCATAATAAGAAATATTGTTTCAAAATAAGAGAAATAATAATAGAAAATCGTGATGCAAAATGGACGTATCAGCCACCGTGTCTTGAAGCATCATGCACGCCCCCATTACTGTCCTTTACCGAAAAAGCCCCATCAATATTCAGCTTGAACCATCCTTCTGGTGGGGGTTCCCAAAGCTCCGCTGGTAGCTTGTGGGTGTGGCGTTGGCCCTCACCAGGACCGGGTGCCGCGACAGAGTGACACATCGGGTCCTCAAGGCTCCTCTTCCCTTAATCATGTCTTCGTGTGTGTTGCTGGATGCACAAAAGTAAAGAGATATAGCCATGCAAGAACCCGCGCGATGCTTTCATCGGTGGTAGGGCCTTACCACCATAACTCTAATGGGTAGTGGACTTTTCCACATGTTTGGGCTGTCTAAGAGCATGTACAATGAGGGCGCTTAGACAGGCGCACCAGAATTTTGATCCTTGTCGATTGGCGATTGCAACGTCTAATCCCAGTATTACACATGGCATCGACACAAAAAGTTGAATCAAGGTGATTTAGGGATTTATCTAGTAGGATATGATAGCCTTTTCCCTTGGAGATGGAAAATCCGTCCACTCGGTGACGGTGTCCTCGACTAGGGGGTACCAACCTAGTCGGCCCATAGTTCTCATGTCGGGCCTGAGGACCCTCATTCTCATAGTGGAGGACTCCGGAAGCCTCATACCTTGACGTGATCAAGACAACCTCTGCCGAAGACTTGACGTGTACTCCAAGGAGATCTCCGGTCGCCGCCATATGCATCCCTAGATCTACAACCGACTATGTAACCCTAGGTACCCCTTTGGCCTGTATATAAGCCAAGGGGTTTAGCCTGTAGAAGGGGATGACTCATCATCTCATTCACCTAGTCTTAGGGTTAGAACACAACTTACAATCTCGAGGTAGATCAAGATTGTACTCGATACACAACCATCAATGCAATCAAAGCAAAACGTAGGGTATTACCTCTTAGAGAGGGTCCAAACCTGGATAAATACCGTGTCCCCTGTCTCCGGTTACCATCGATCCGAGATCCGCAGCTCGGGACCTCCTACCCCGAGGTCTGCCGGTTTTACCACCGACACCCGGTTTTATTATTTTGCAAATTCTTAGCGCTTCATGAATTTTGGGACTGCGACATGAGAAGCGAAGGCCGTGGGACATCTGTAATTAGAGCCTGAATTTGTGCCTTGCATTGAAGCTCATTTTTTATTTTTTTAATAATTATCTTTTTGCATATTTTCAGTTTAAGCGTTGACTTAAATGCTCGGCATTAGAGATGCCCTAAATGGCTCTATTAGGTCTCCTCACAGCATACATGAGGAGGATATCCAACATACACGAAAAGAACAAGTACATGGTGCATGGGAAGAGAGCTTATCAAGAATCATTAAACACTAGACTAGATAACAGTATAGTACTTGGAAACCTAAGCGCAACTCCAACATGCCGACCCATTTTGTCCGCGTGCGTCCATTTGATTCGCGGTGGACAGAAAAGTCGTCCCAACGCGCCGACCCAAATGGACGTGCGTCCTATTTTCGTCCACCTGCCGACCCATTCCTGGCCCATTTTTAGCCTCATTTGAGTCAACGCGGACATGAGACAGACGCGCGTGACGCGCGCCAACTACTCCCCCTGGCCCGCCAGTCGGTGGCAGCCTCCACCATTTCCCTCCACTTTCCCCAGAACCCTCTGATGTGGCTTGAAATTACGTCGGTATTTCCCCAAAGAAGAAGGGATGATGTAGTACAACTACGGTAGTTATTTCCCTTAGTTGTGAAACCAAGGTTATCAATCTAGTAGGAGAACCAAGCAATAGTATGTAAACGGTACCTGCACACAAAGAACAAATACTTGCAACTCGACGCATAAGAGAGGTTTGATACGTCTCCAATGTATCTATACTTTTTGATTTTTCCATGCTATTATATTATCTATTTTGTATGTTTTATATGCATCAATATGCTATTTTATATTATTTTTGGGACTAACCTATTAACCTAGTGCCCAGTGCCAGTTTTTGTTTTTTCCTTGTTTTTGACTTCTACAGAAAAGGAACATCAAATGGAGTCTAAACGGAATAAAACTTTACGGTGATTTTTCTTGGACCAGAAGAAACCTACAAGACTTGGACGACCACAAGCCGCAGGGGCGTGCCCCCAAGGCTTGTGGGCCCCTTGTAGCCCTTCCAACCCTAATCTCAGCACTATAAATCCTCAAATATCCCCCCTACACCAAAGGGCACACCAAAAATACTTTCCTTCACCGCAAGCTTTTGTTCCCATGAGATCCCATCTCGGGGCCTTTTCCTACACTCCGCTGGAGGGGATTCAATCACGGAGGGCCTCTACACCAACCTTGCTTCCCTTTCGATGAAGCGCGAGTAGTTTACTTCAGACCTACGGGTCCATAGCTAGTAGCTAGATGGCTTCTTCTCTCTCTTTGCTCTTCAATACAATGTTCTCCTCGATGTTCTAGGAGATCTATTCGATGTAATCTTCTTTACAGTGTGTTTGTTGAGATCTAATGAATTGTGGATTTATGATCAGATTATAGAGTCCTCTCTAAACTCTTCTATGCATGATTGACATAGCTTAGTAATTCTCTTCGATCTATCGATTTGGTTTGGCCAACTAGATTGGTTTTTCTTGCAATGGGAGAAGTGCTTTGTGATGAGTTCAATCTTGCGTTGTCCTCTCCCAATGACAGAAGGGGCAGCGAGGCACGTATTATATTGTTGCCATTAAGGATAAAAAGATGAGGTTTATATCATATTGCTCGAGTTTATCCCTCTACATCATGTCATCTTGCTTAAGGCATTACTCTGTTCTTATGAACTTAATACTCTAGATGCAGGCAGGAGTCAGTCGATGTGTGGAGTAATAGTAGTAGATGCAGAATCATTTTGGTCTACTTTATCTTGGACATGATGCCTATATTCATGATCATTGCCTCAGATACCGTCATAAACTTTGCGGTTTTCTATCGATTTCTCAATAGTAGTTTGTTTACCCATCCTATGCTTTATTCAAGAGCAAAGCCTCTAGTGAAACCTATGGCCCCCGGGTCTATTTTCCATCATATATTTTCAGATTGATAAACCAAAACCCCCAAAAATACCTTGCTGAAATTTATTTATATTTACTTTATATTTCCTTTTCATTTATCTTTTATGCCTATCTCTATTAGATCTCACTCTTGCAAGTGACTGTGAAGGGATTGACAACCCCGTTTTAGCCTTGTGTGCAAGTGTTTGTTAGTTTGTGCAGGTGCATATATTGGAGATTTACTTGTACATCCTACTGGATTGATACCTTGGTTCTTAACTGAGGGAAATACTTACCTTTACTTTGCTGCATCACCCTTTCCTCTTAAAGGTAAAAATGAACGCAAGCTCAAGAAGTAGCAGGGTTGTCAATCCCTCCACGGTAAAAAGATAGATTAAATTGTATAATACTGGATAAATAGATCTCGCAAGAACACAAAATAAAAGAAGCAAATAAGAAGTGCAGCAAGGTATTTTTGGGTTTTTGGAAATATAGATCTGAAAACAATATGATTAAAGATAGACCAGGGGCCGTAGATTTCACTAGTGGCTTCTCTCGAGAAAATAGCATACGGTGGGTAAACAAACTGTTGGGCAATTGATAAAAGATCAAATAATTATGACGATATCCAAGGCAGTGATCATGAATATAGGAATCACATCCAAGATTAGTAGACCGACTCCTGCCTGCATCTACTACTATTACTCACACATCGACCGCTATCCAACATGCATCTAGTGTATTAAGTTCATGGGGAAACGGAGTAATGCAATAAAAACGACGACTTGATGTAGACAAGATCTATTCATGTAGGAATAGACCCCATATTTTTATCCTTAATAGAAATGATCAATACGTGCCTCGCTACCCATTCTACCACTGGGTGAGGACACCGCAAGATCGAACCCATCACAAAGCACCTCTTCCCATTGCAAGAAAAATAAATCTAGTTGGCCAAGCCCAACCAAAGTTTCGGAGAATAAATACGAGGCTATAAATAATCATGTATATAAGAGATCAAACAAGACTCAAATAATATTCATGGATATAGATCTGATCATAAACTCAAACTTCATCGGATCCCAACAAACACAACGCAAAAAGTCATTACATCAAATAGATCTCCAAGAACAACAAGGAGAACATTGTATTGAGAATCAAAAAGAGAGAAGAAACCATCTAGCTACTGCCTACGGACCAGTAGGTCTATGGTGAACTACTCACGCATCATCAGAGGAGCACCAATGAGGATGATGAACCCCTCCACGATTGTGTTCCCCTCCGGCAAAGTGCCGGGATAGGGCTCTAGATTGGATCTCGTGGTTCTAGAACTTGCGGCGGCTGGAATTGTGTTTCGTCGACTTCCCTTGGGTTCCTGGAATATTTGGGTATTTATAGAGCTGAGAGGCAGTGCAGGAGACTCCCATGGGCCCCACAACCCATCAGGGTGTGCCTGGGCCTCCTGGCGCACCCTGGTGTCTTATGGGCCCCATGGGCCTCCCCTCTGGGCTTCATTGGCTCCCAAGTTGTCTTCTCGTCCAAAAAATCTCCCAAAAGTTTCACTGCGTTTGGACTCCATTTGGTACTGATACTCTGCAAAGTAAAAAACAAGCAAAAAACAACAACTGGCACTGGGCACTATGTCATTAGGTTAGTCCCAAAAAATGATATAAAATTGCTATAAAATGATTGTAAAACATCCAAGAATGATAATATAACAGCATGGAACAATCAAAAGTTATAGATACGTTCGAGACGTATCAGCATCCCCAAGTTTAATTCCTGCTCGTCCTCGAGTAGGTAAATGATAAAAACAGAATTTTTGATGTGGAATGCTGCATGATATGTCTCCGTCGTATCTATAATTTTTTATTGTTCCATGCCAATATTCTACAACTTTTACATACTTTTGGCAGCAATTTATATGGTTTTCTTGGACTAACATATTGATCCAGTGCCCGATGCCAGTTCCTGTTTGTTGCATGTTTTTTGTTTCGTAGAAAATCCATATCAAACGAAGTCCAAACACGATAAAAACTTACGGATATTTTTTTGGAATATATGTGATTTTTGGGAAAAGAATCAACGCGAGACGATACCCGAGGGGGCCACAAGGCAGGGGGTGCGCCCAGGGGGTAGGGCGTGCCCTGGGCCCTTGTGGCCACCTCGTAAGGCGGTTGGTGCCCTTCTTTCGCCGCAAGAAAGCTAATATCTGGATAAAAATCATGTTAAAATTTCAGCTAATCGGAGTTATGGATCTTCGGGAATTTAAGAAATGGTGGAAGGCCAGAATCTGGGAGTGCAGAAATAGAAGGAAACAAAGAGAGAGAGAGAGAGAGAGAGAGAGAGAGAGAGAGATCCAATCTCGGAGGGGCTCTCGCCCCACCGCCGCCATGGAGGCCATGGACCAGAGGGAAAACCCTTCTCCCATCTAGGGGGAAGGTCAAGGAAGAAGAAGAAGGAGGGGGGATGTCTCCCCCTCTCTCTCGATGGCGCTAGAACACCGCCGGGGCCATCATCATGACGGCGATCTACACCAACAACTTCGCCACCGTCATCACCAACTCTCTCCCCCTCTATGCAGCGGTGTAATACCTTTCTCCCCGCTGTAATCTCTACTTAAACATGGTGCTCAACGCTATAAATTATTTCCCAATGATGTATGGCTATCCTATGATGTTTGAGTAGATCCATTTTGTCCTATGGGTTAATTGATAATCATGATTGGTTTGAGTTGCATGTTTTATTATTGGTGATGTCCTATGGTGCTCTCCGTGTCGCGCAAGCATGAGGGATCCCTGCTGTAGGGTTTGCAATATGTTCATGGTTTGTGTATTGTCTGCATTGTGTGAGTGATAGAAACACAAACACGGATAATTAAGTGGGTTATTGCATATGGGAATAAAGAGGACTTGATACTTTAATGCTATGGTTGGGGTTTACCTTAATGATCTTTAGTACTTACGAATGTTTGCTAGAGTTACAATCATAAGTGCATATGATCCAAGGAGAGGACGTATGTTAGCTTTGCCTCTCCCTCATATAAAATTGCAATAATGATTACTGGCCTAGTTATCGATAGCCTAGGGACAAATAACTTTCTTGTGACAAAAAGCTCTCTACAAAAACTAACTTAGTTGCTTCTTCATCTAAACAGCCCCTAGATTTTATTTATGTGCTCTTTATTATCTTGCAAACCTATTCTATCACACCTACAAAGTACTTCTAGTTTCATACTTATTCTAAGTAAAGTGAACTTTAAGCATGTGTAGAGTTGTATCGGTGGTCGATAGAACTTGAGGGAATATTTGTTCTACCTTTAACTCCTCGTTGGGTTCGACACTCTTACTTATTGAAAGAGGCTACAACTGATCCCCTATACTTGTGGGTTATCACTGCCTCACATGTTCATCACATATTCTTTTCTTTTGTAGCATGTACATTTGGAAGCAGTAGTCTATATTTGACATGAAGACTTCAATACTCAAGCATATCAACAAGCAATATGTCTTTCAAAATATCAATACTAAAGAAAGTTATCCCTAGCCCATCATGCTCAATCATTGATCCATTCACGAAACACACCCGAATATTAGCTACATCCAATGCACAAGTATGATCATAGTGCTCCCTAGTTGGTGCTTTATAAGAGAAGATGGATACTCAAAAAATAAAAAAATGCATAAAGTAAATAGATAGGCCATTCGCAGAGGGAAGCAGAGATTTGTAGAGGCGCCATTGAGAGATAAAAATTCTGAGAGGCATGCTTTTCCTGTCAACGAAAATGACCGAGTAGTTCCCAATACTTTCCATGCTATATATATCATAGGCGGTTCCCAAACATAAAATAAACTTTATTCCTTTTTTCACCATTCTTTCACAATCCAAGGCTAGCCGTATCCACGGGTGTCTTCCATACCAACACTTCCCAAGGAATTTATTATTTGACAACATAAAGTAAATTTCTTTTTCATTTCGGGACTGGGCATCCCTATTACCACCATACTCTCGTGCAATGACAAGTGAATAAACACTCATCTTGAGAATAACACATCTAGCATGAAAAAATATTGGCCACCCCCTACTGCTTCATGCATGAGTGGTACGGGCACACAAAAAGGAGATTCATTTTGAAAATTAGAGTTGGCACATATAAATTTACTTTGTGTGAGGGCGTGAGGAGAATACGGTGGCCCTAGTGGCTTCTTCGGGGGCATTGTGTGTTGGAAATATGCCCTAGAGGCAATAATAAAAGTATTATTATATTTCAATGTTCATGATAAATGTCTTTTATTCATGCTATAACTGTATTATCCGGAAATCATAATACACGTGTGAATACTTAGACCACAATATGTCCCTGGTGAGCCTCTAGTTTACTAGCTCGTTGTGATCAACAGATAGTCATGGTTTCCTGACTATGGACATTGGATGTCATTGATAACGGGATCACATCATTAGGAGAATGATGTGATGGACAAGACCCAATCCTAAGCATAGCATAAAAGATCGTGTAGTTCGTTTTGCTAGAGCTTTGCCAGTGTCAAGTATCTCTTCCTTCGACCATGAGATCGTGTAACTCCCGGATACCGTAAGAGTGCCTTGGGTGTATCAAACGTCACAACGTAACTGGGTGACTATAAAGGTGCATTACAGGTATCTCCGGAAGTATCTGTTGGGTTGACACGGATCGAGACTGGGATTTGTCACTCCGTATGACGGAGAGGTATCTCTGGGCCCACTCGGTAATGCATCATCATAATGAGCTCAATGTGACCAAGGTGTTGGACACGGGATCATGCATTACGGTACGAGTAAAGTGACTTGCCGGTAACGAGACTGAACAAGGTATTGGGATACCGACGATCGAGTCTCGGGCAAGTAACGTACCGATTGACAAAGGGAATTGCATACAGGGTTTGATCGAATCCTCGACATCGTGGTTCATCCGATGACAACATCGAGGAACATGTGGGAGCCATCATGGGTATCCAGATCCCGCTGTTGGTTATTGACTGAGAGCGTCTCGGTCATGTCTGCATGTCTCCCGAACCCGTAGGGTCTACACACTTAAGGTTCGGTGACGCTAGGGTTATTAGGAAGACTAGTATGTGACTACCGAATGTTGTTCGGAGTCCCGGATGGGATCCTGGACGTCACGAGGAGATCCGGAAGGGTCCGGAGGTAAAGATTTATATATGGGAAGTTGTCAAACGGACACCGGGAAGTTTCGGGGTCATACCGGTATTGTACCGGGGCCACCGGAAGGGTTCCGGGGGTCCACCGGGAGGGGCCACCCCTCCTGGGGGGCCACATGGGCTGCGTGGGGCAGGGAGCCAGCCCCTGGTGGGCTGGCCGCACCCCCTCCCTTGGGCCCATGCGCCTAGGGTTGAGGGGGGGAACCCTAGAGGGGGCGCCCCCTTGGCTTGGGGGGCAAGCCACCCTCTCCCCTCTCCCCTAGGCCGCCGCACCCCCCCTAGATGGGTTCTAGGGGGCCGGCCCCCTTCTCCCTTCCCCCTATAAATAGAGGGGTGAGGGGAGGGCAGCCGCACCACCCTCCAAGGCGCAGCCCTCCCCTCCCCAACACCTCTCCTCCTCCGTTGTGTGCTTGGCGAAGCCCTGTCGGAGTACTGCCTCTCCACCATCACCACGCCGTCGTGCTGCCGGTGGAGCTGTCTTCCTCAACCTCTCCTTCCCCCTTGCTGGATCAAGAAGGAGGAGACGTCTCCCGTCCCGTACGTGTGTTGAACGCGGAGGAGCTGTCCGTTCAGCACTTGGTCATCGGTGATTTGAATCACGTCGAGTACGACTACATCATCACCTTGCAAGCTTCCGCACGTGATCTACAAGTGGTATGTAGATGCAAACTCTCTCCCTTGACTCGTTGCTTAGATGAACTCATAGATGGATCTTGGTGAAACCGTAGGAAAAATTTTAATTTTCTGCAACGTTCCCCAACAGTGGCATCATGAGCTAGGTCTATACGTAGTTCTCTTTGCACGAGTAGAACACAATTTTGTTGTGGGCGTGGATTTTGTCATCTTACTTGCCTCTACTAGTCTTTTCTTGCTCAACGGTATTGTGGGATGAAGTGGCCCGGACCAACCTTACACGTACGCTTACGTGAGACCGGTTCCACCAACTGACATGCACTAGTTGCATAAGGTGGCTGGCGGGTGTCTGTCTCTCCCACTTTAGTTGGAGCGGAATCGATGAACAAGGCCCTTATGAAGGGTAAATAGAAGTTGACAAAATCACGTTGTGGTGATTCGTAGGTAAGAAAACGTTCTTGCTAGAACCCAATTGCAGCCACGTAAAAGATGCAACAACAATTAGAGGACGTCTAACTTGTTTTTGCAGCGATTGATCATGTGATGTGATATGGCCAGAAGTTGTGATGAATGATGAATTGTGATGTATGAGATCATGTTCTTTGTAATAGGATTCACGACTTGCATGTCGATGAGTATGACAACCGGCAGGAGCCATAGGAGTTGTCTTTATTTTTTGTATGACCTGCGTGTCATTGAATAACGCCATGTAAACTACTTTACTTTATTGCTAAACGTTAGTCATAGAAGTAGAAGTAGTCGTTGGCGTGACAACTTCATGAAGACACGATGATGGAGATCATGATGATGGAGATCATGGTGTCAAGCCGGTGACAAGATGATCATGGAGCCCCGAAGATGAAGATCAATGGAGCTATATGATATTGGCCATATCATGTCACAACTATATAATTGCATGTGATGTTTATTATGTTTATGCATCTTGTTTACTTAGGACGACGGTAGTAAATAAGATGATCCCTTACAAAAATTTCAAGAAGTGTTCTCCCCTAACTATGCACCGTTGCTACAGTTCGTCGCTTCTAAGCACCACGTGATGATCGGGTGTGATGGATTCTTACGTTCACATACAACGGGTGTAAGACAGTTTTACACAGCGAAAACACTTAGGGTTAACTTGACGAGCCTAGCATGTGCAGACATGGCCTCGGAACACGGAGACCGAAAGGTCGAACACGAGTCGTATGGAAGATACGATCAACATGAGAATGTTCACCGACGATGACTAGTCTGTCTCACGTGATGATCGGACACGGGCTAGTCGACTCGGATCGTGTAACACTTAGATGACTAGAGGGATGTCTAATCTAAGTGGGAGTTCATAATTTGATTAGAACTTTATTATCATGAACTTAGTCTAAAACCTTTGCAAATATGTCTTGTAGATCAATGGCCAACGCTAATGTCAACATGAACTTCAACGCGTTCCTAGAGAAAACCAAGCTGAAAGATGATGGCAGCAACTATACGGACTGGGTCCGGAACCTGAGGATCATCCTCATAGCTGCCAGGAAACAATATGTCCTAGAAGGACCACTAGGTGACGCTCCCGTCCCAGAGAACCAAGACATTATGAATGCTTGGCAGTCTCGTGCTGATGATTACTCCCTCGTTCAGTGTGGCATGCTTTACAGCTTAGAACCGGGGCTCCAAAAGCGTTTTGAGCACCACGGAGCATATGAGATGTTCGAAGAGCTGAAACTAGTTTTTCAAGCTCATGCCCGGGTCGAGAGATATGATGTCTCCGACAAGTTCTACAGTTGTAAGATGGAGGAAAATAGTTCTGTCAGTGAGCACATCCTGAAGATGTCTGGGTTGCACAACCGTATGACCCAGCTGAACATTAACCTCCCAGATGAGGCGGTCATTGACAGAATCCTCCAGTCGCTCCCATCAAGCTACAAGAGCTTTGTTATGAACTACAACATGCAGGGGATGGAAAAGACCATTCCTGAAGTGTTCTCGATGCTGAAGTCAGCAGAGGCTGAAATCAAGAAAGAACATCAAGTGTTGATGGTCAATAAGACCACTAAGTTCAAGAAGGGCAAGGGTAAGAAGAACTTCAAGAAGGACGGCAAAGATGTTGCCGCGCCTGGTAAGCCAGTTACCGGGAAGAAGTCAAAGAATGGACCTAAGCCTGAGACTGAGTGCTTTTATTGCAAGGGGAAGGGTCACTGGAAGCGGAACTGCCCCAAATACTTAGCGGATAAGAAGGCCGGCAACACCAAAGGTATATTTGATATACATGTGATTGATGTGTACCTTACCAGTACTCGTAGTAACTCCTGGGTATTTGATACCGGTGCCGTTGCTCATATTTGTAACTCACAGCAGGAGCTGCGGAATAAACGGAGACTGGCGAAGGACGAGGTGACGACGCGCGTCGGGAATGGTTCCAGAGTCGATGTGATCGCCGTCGGCACGCTGCCTCTACATTTACCTACGGGATTAGTTTTGAACCTTAATAATTGTTATTTAGTGCCAAGTTTGAGCATGAACATTGTATCTGGATCTCGTTTAATACGAGATGGCTACTCATTTAAGTCTGAGAATAATGGTTGTTCGATTTATATGAGAGATATGTTTTATGGTCATGCTCCGATGGTCAATGGTTTATTCTTAATGAATCTCGAGCGTAATATTACACATGTTCATAGTGTAGATGCCAAAAGATTTAAAGTTGATAATGATAGTCCCACATACTTGTGGCACTGCCGCCTTGGTCACATTGGTGTCAAGCGCATGAAGAAGCTCCATGCCGATGGACTTTTAGAGTCTCTTGATTATGAATCGTTTGACACATGCGAACCATGCCTTTTGGGCAAAATGACCAAGACTCCGTTCTCCGGAACAATGGAGCGAGCAATCAACTTGTTGGAAATCATACATACCGATGTGTGCGGTCCAATGAGCGTTGAGGCTCGCGGAGGATATCGTTATGTTCTCACTCTCACTGATGACTTGAGTAGATATGGGTATGTCTACTTAATGAAACACAAGTCTGAGACCTTTGAAAAGTTCAAGGAATTTCAGAATGAGGTAGAGAATCAACGTGACCGAAAGATAAAATTCTTACGATCAGATCGTGGAGGAGAATACTTAAGTCACGAATTTGGTACACACTTAAGGAAATGTGGAATCGTTTCACAGCTCACGCCGCCTGGAACACCTCAGAGAAACGGTGTGTCCGAACGTCGTAATCGCACCCTATTGGATATGGTGCGGTCTATGATGTCTCTTACCGATTTACCGCTATCATTTTGGGGATACGCTCTAGAGACAGCTACATTCACTTTAAATAGGGCACCGTCTAAATCCGTTGAGACGACACCGTATGAATTATGGTTTGGAAAGAAACCTAAGCTGTCGTTTCTAAAAGTTTGGGGATGCGATGCTTATGTCAAGAAACTTCAACCTGAAAAGCTCGAACCCAAGTCGGAAAAATGCGTATTCATAGGATACCCTAAGGAAACTATCGGGTATACCTTCTACTTAAGATCCGAAGGCAAGATCTTTGTTGCCAAGAACGGATGCTTTCTGGAAAAAGAGTTTCTCTCGAAAGAAGTAAGTGGGAGGAAAGTAGAACTCGATGAAGTACTACCTCTCGAACGGGAAAGTGGTGCAGCTCAGGAAAATGTTCCTGTGATGCCCACACCAACTGAAGAGGAAACCAATGATGATGATCAAGGTACTTCGGATCAAGTTGCTACTGAACTTCGTAGGTCCACAAGGACACGTTCCGCACCAGAGTGGTACGGCAACCCCGTCCTGGAAATCATGTTGTTAGACAACAGTGAACCTTCGAACTATGAAGAAGCGATGGCGGGCCCAGATTCCAACAAATGGCTTGAAGCCATGAAATCCGAGATAGAATCCATGTATGAAAACAAAGTATGGACTTTGACAGACTTGCCCGATGATCGGCGAGCGATAGAAAACAAATGGATCTTTAAGAAGAAGACAGACGCGGATGGTAATGTCACCACCTATAAGGCTCGACTTGTCGCTAAGGGTTATCGACAAGTTCAAGGGATTGACTACGACGAGACTTTCTCTCCCGTAGCGAAGCTGAAGTCCGTCCGAATCATGTTAGCAATTGCCGCATATTATGATTATGAGATATGGCAAATGGACGTCAAAACGGCATTCCTTAACGGGCATCTTAAGGAAGAACTGTATATGATGCAGCCGGAAGGTTTTGTCGATCCTAAGAACGCTAACAAAGTATGCAAGCTCCAGCGATCCATTTATGGACTGGTGCAAGCATCTCGGAGTTGGAACATTCGCTTTGATGAGATGATCAAAGCGTTTGGGTTTATGCAGACTTATGGAGAAGCCTGCGTTTACAAGAAAGTGAGTGGGAGCTCTGTAGCATTTCTCATATTATATGTAGATGACATACTCTTGATGGGAAATAATATAGAATTTCTGGACAGCATTAAGGCCTACTTGAATAAGTGTTTTTCAATGAAGGACCTTGGAGAAGCTGCTTATATATTAGGCATCAAGATCTATAGAGATAGATCGAGACGCCTCATAGGTCTTTCACAAAGCACATACCTTGATAAGATTTTGAAGAGGTTCAAAATGGATCAGTCCAAGAAGGGGTTCTTGCCTATGTTACAAGGTGTGAGATTGAGCTCGGCTCAGTCACCGACCACGGCAAAAGATAAAGAAGAGATGAGTGTCATCCCCTATGCTTCAGCCATAGGATCTATTATGTATGCCATGCTGTGTACCAGACCCGATGTAAACCTTGCCGTAAGTTTGGTAGCAAGATACCAAAGTAATCCCGGCAAGGAACACTGGACAGCGGTCAAGAATATCCTGAAGTACCTGAAAAGGACGAAGGACATGTTTCTCGTTTATGGAAGAGACGAAGAGCTCGTCGTAAAGGGTTACGTCGACGCTAGCTTCGACTCAGATCTGGATGACTCTAAGTCACAAACCGGATACGTGTATATGTTGAATGGTGGAGCAGTAAGCTGGTGCAGCTGCAAGCAGAGCGTCGTGGCGGGATCTACGTGTGAAGCGGAGTACATTGCAGCCTCGGAGGCAGCGCATGAAGCGATTTGGGTGAAGGAGTTCATCACCGACCTAGGAGTCATACCCAATGCGTCGGGGCCGATCAAACTCTTCTGTGACAACACTGGAGCTATTGCCCTCGCCAAGGAGCCCAGGTTTCACAAGAAGACCAGGCACATCAAGCGTCGTTTCAACTCCATCCGTGAAAATGTTCAAGATGGAGACATAGAGATTTGCAAAGTGCACACGGATCTGAATGTCGCAGATCCACTGACTAAACCTCTCTCGCGTGCAAAACATGATCAACACCAGAACTCTATGGGTGTTCGATTCATCACAATGTAACTAGATTGGTGACTCTAGTGCAAGTGGGAGACTGTTGGAAATATGCCCTAGAGGCAATAATAAAAGTATTATTATATTTCAATGTTCATGATAAATGTCTTTTATTCATGCTATAACTGTATTATCCGGAAATCATAATACACGTGTGAATACTTAGACCACAATATGTCCCTGGTGAGCCTCTAGTTGACTAGCTCGTTGTGATCAACAGATAGTCATGGTTTCCTGACTATGGACATTGGATGTCATTGATAACGGGATCACATCATTAGGAGAATGATGTGATGGACAAGACCCAATCCTAAGCATAGCATAAAAGATCGTGTAGTTCGTTTTGCTAGAGCTTTGCCAGTGTCAAGTATCTCTTCCTTCGACCATGAGATCGTGTAACTCCCGGATACCGTAAGAGTGCCTTGGGTGTATCAAACGTCACAACGTAACTGGGTGACTATAAAGGTGCATTACAGGTATCTCCGAAAGTATCTGTTGGGTTGACACGGATCGAGACTGGGATTTGTCACTCCGTATGACGGAGAGGTATCTCTGGGCCCACTCGGTAATGCATCATCATAATGAGCTCAATGTGACCAAGGTGTTGGACACGGGATCATGCATTACGGTACGAGTAAAGTGACTTGCCGGTAACGAGACTGAACAAGGTATTGGGATACCGACGATCGAGTCTCGGGCAAGTAACGTACCGATTGACAAAGGGAATTGCATACAGGGTTTGATCGAATCCTTGACATCGTGGTTCATCCGATGACAACATCGAGGAACATGTGGGAGCCATCATGGGTATCCAGATCCCGCTGTTGGTTATTGACTGAGAGCGTCTCGGTCATGTCTGCATGTCTCCCGAACCCGTAGGGTCTACACACTTAAGGTTCGGTGACGCTAGGGTTATTAGGAAGACTAGTATGTGACTACCGAATGTTGTTCGGAGTCCCGGATGGGATCCTGGACGTCACGAGGAGATCCGGAAGGGTCCGGAGGTAAAGATTTATATATGGGAAGTTGTCAAACGGACACCGAGAAGTTTCGGGGTCATACCGGTATTGTACCGGGGCCACCGGAAGGGTTCCGGGGGTCCACCGGGAGGGGCCACCCCTCCAGGGGGGCCACATGGGCTGCGTGGGGCAGGGAGCCAGCCCCTGGTGGGCTGGCCGCACCCCCTCCCTTGGGCCCATGCGCCTAGGGTTGAGGGGGGGGGGAACCCTAGAGGGGGCGCCCCCTTGGCTTGGGGGGCAAGCCACCCTCTCCCCTCTCCCCTAGGCCGCCGCACCCCCCCTAGATGGGTTCTAGGGGGCCGGCCCCCTTCTCCCTTCCCCCTATAAATAGAGGGGTGAGGGGAGGGCAGCCGCACCACCCTCCAAGGCGCAGCCCTCCCCTCCCCAACACCTCTCCTCCTCCGTTGTGTGCTTGGCGAAGCCCTGTCGGAGTACTGCCTCTCCACCATCACCACGCCGTCGTGCTGCCGATGGAGCTGTCTTCCTCAACCTCTCCTTCCCCCTTGCTGGATCAAGAAGGAGGAGACGTCTCCCGTCCCGTACGTGTGTTGAACGCGGAGGAGCTGTCCGTTCAGCACTTGGTCATCGGTGATTCGAATCACGTCGAGTACGACTACATCATCACCTTGCAAGCTTCCGCACGCGATCTACAAGTGGTATGTAGATGCAAACTCTCTCCCTTGACTCGTTGCTTAGATGAACTCATAGATGGATCTTGGTGAAACCGTAGGAAAAATTTTAATTTTCTGCAACGTTCCCCAACATTGTGCCACCACACCGCACCAACGGAGACGTACTTCCCTTCAAAAGGAAGGAACTTCGGTAACACATCCTCATCTTCACCGGCTCCACTCTTAGTTATCTCGTACCTTTACTTGTGCAAGCTTATATTGTGTTGCATATCTTGCTTGCTTGTGTGCTTGTTGTTGTTGCATCATATAGGTTACTCACCTAGTTGCATATCTAGACAACCTACTTTGATGTAAAATTTAAATTGGTAAAGAAAACCTAAAAATTCTTAGTTGCCTATCCCCCCCCTCTAGTCAACTATATCGATCCTTTCAACTTGTCAGTGCTTTTTCAGACTCTGATTGGGTAGGATGTCTGGATGACAGGCGTTCCACTGGTGGATTTGTAGTGTTCTTTGGTCCAAACTTAATCTCCTGGTGTGCCAGGAAACAGGCTATTGTCTCTAGGTCTAGCACAGAGGCTGAGTACAAAGCTTTGGCTAATGCTACAGCTGAAATTATATGGGTGCAGTCTATTCTGAAAGAACTTGGTGTAGAAAGTAAACAAGCTCCATGTCTGTGGTGTGATAATCTGGGTGCTACTTATTTATCTGCTAATCCAGTCTTTCATGCGAGGACCAAACATATTCAAATTGATTTCCACTTTGTATGAGAACAAGTGGCTTAGAAACAACTTTAGATTCAGTTTGTGCATTCCCAAGATCAGATTGTAGATGGATTCACAAAGGCATTACGTACCAGAGCTTTGAGGATTTCAAGCATAATCTCAACTTGATGAAGTTGTGATTAAGGGGGAGTGTTAAACATCTTGTATGTAGCCCTTAGCATGACAACCTAGAGGGGATTACTTGCACGCATTTTATAGGGAGGTGCGCCCCTATCCTATAAACAAGTACGGCGTCCCCTCACGATGAGGTAAGACGCTTTCGCCTAACGCACAATCTCCATGCAGGTCCTTCAACGATGGAATGTCGTGTCAATGACGGCATCGCCAGGCTGAATTAATGAAGGTCGGACCTAGAGTTTTCATCCCTGAAACTCGTCCCTACACTAAAATGTGTAGCCATATGCCATCTTGGGCCATGTCGAGCACCCCAAACCTCTACGCCCGAGCAAGACATACAATCACCAGACTATGCTACCGTGAACCTCCAATATGGAGGCTAAAACCCACCAACCTTGCGCCCGAGACGGTTAGCAGCCTGGGTCGCGTCGTTTAGATAAATATTATCGATGCACAAGCAACCACGCCAATCGCAGATTGCCTCCATACAGGGACTGGTAAGATGTGTTGTTGTCTCGTCAAGAAACAGGAACAAATAAAATTCATGGTTATCGTGCACGGAACTAAAACACTACGGTGCAAATCAAGTTTCTCAAATCCTAAGTACTCGAGGAAGCCCTTCGAAAAAGGACAAGAGAGATTTATCATAGCCTGTCACCAAAGTACCCGAAAGTGAAATGGGGAGCCAATTGGGACCTAGCACAAGTATGAAAAAATCAGTGCACAAAATTCTAGACTTAAACTTTCCCATAGAGAAAACACCCAGCGGAGATGTGTGCGCACACATCTGTCCCAAAAAAACTAAAGGATCTTGCTCCTAAAATGGGATGTGGTATGATCGCCTGAGCGATTTCCTTCATCGGAAGGGCTACATGAGCAATGAAGATTGTCCATGTGTTTTTATACGGCAATCAGATGGATTCTGTATAGTCTCGGTGTACATGGACAATTTAAACATAATCGGTACACTTGAAGATATTGAGGAAGGGAGTTCCTTCGGAATTCAAGATGAAGGATTTGGTTAAAACCAAGTTATGTCTAGGTTTGCAACTTAAACATTCCCCTGATCGGATTCTAGTGCACCAGTTTGAGAAGGCGTATCCTTCTAAGACCCCGAAGATCGGGAGATCTTTATAAAAAAACAAGGACCCATTCAGGCCTAAGGAAGAGGGGAGCAAATTCTGTGACCTGGATTTTTCCTACGGTCCTACCTAAGTGCGGTTGGAACACTCATGTACCTCGCAAATTATACATGGATGGACATCACATTCACCGTCAATTTGCTTGCTAAGTACAATTCTGTGCCTACCAAGAGACAATGAAAAGGCATCAAGGACATCTTTCGTTACCTGGAAGGGACCAAAGATCTTGGTCTATTTTATAGAAGGATTCAAGATGTATCGCTTATAGGCTATGCCGATGTTGCGTACTTGTGAGACCCGCTGCAGGACCTTGAGAAGAGGTGTCTAGAGGGGGGGTGATTAGACACTAAGTACCAAAGTTGCAGTTTTTAACTTCTTTAAGTTTAAGTGGAGTTTAGGCACAAGTTTAACATTCACAATACATAACAAGCAAGCATGCAAAGAGTATATGAGCAGCGAAAAGTAAAGCATGCAACTTGCAAGAATGTAGAGGGAAGGGTTTTAGAGGATTTAAACGCAATTGGAGACACGGATGTTTTTGTCGTGGTTCCGATAGGTGGTGCTATCGTACATCCACGTTGATGGAGACTTCAACCCACGAAGGGTAACGATTGCGCGAGTCCACGGAGGGCTCCACCCACGAAGGGTCCACGAAGAAGCAACCTTGTCTATCCCACCATGGTCGTCGCCCACGAAGGACTTGCCTCACTAGCGGTAGATCTTCACGAAGTAGGCGATCTCCTTGCCCTTACAAACTCCTTGGTTCAACTCCACAATCTTGTCAGAGGCTCCCAAGTGACACCTAGCCAATCTAGGAGACACCACTCTCCAAGAAGTAACAAATGGTGCGTTGATGATGAACTCCTTGCTCTTGTGCTTCAAATGATAGTCTCCCCAACACTCAACTCTCTCTCATAGGATTTGGATCTGGTGGAAAGAAGATTTGAGTGAAAAGCAACTTGGGGAAGGTTAGAGATCAAGATTCATATGGTAGGAATGGAATATCTTGGCCTCAACACATGAGTAGGTAGTTCTCTCTCAGAAATAGGATGCTGGAAGTGTAGGTTCCTTCTGATGGCTCTCTCCATGAATGAAGAGGAGGTGGAGGGGTATATATAGCCTCCCCACAAAATCTAACCGTTACACACAACTTGCCAAACTCGATGGGACCAAATTGATAAACTCGGTCGGACCGATTCAGCAAATCTAGTGACCGTTAGGATTTTTGGTGGTACCGAATTGCAACTCAGTGGGACCGATATGGTTAGAGTTAGGGCATAACATAATCTCGGTGAGACCGATTACACAAACTCGGTGAAACCAATTTTGGTAATTAGCTAACCAGAGAGTTGGTCAGGCAAACTCGGTGGGACCGATTACTCAAACTCGGTGGAACCGATTTTGGTAATAAGTTAACCAGAGAGTTTGCATTGTAATCTGGGTAGTACCGATTGCTCAAACTCGATGAGACCAATTTTGGTAATGGACATACACAGAGAGATTACAATCCCATCTCGGTGAAACCGAGATCCCTATCGGTGAGACCAATTTGCCTAGGGTTTGTGGCAGTGGCTATGTCATCTGAACTCGGTGGCGCCGGATAGAAAGAATCGGTGTGGCCGAGTTTAACTTTAGGTTTAGGACATATGTGTGGAAGTGGGAAAGTAGTTGAGGGTTTTGAAACATATCACTAAGCACTATGGAGTAAGAAACTCATTAAGCAACACCTCATCCCTCATTGATAGTATTGGTTTTTCCTATTGACTCAATGTGATCTTGGATCACTAAAATGTAAAATGAAGAGTCTTGAGCTTGAAGCTTGAGCCAATCTTTTGTCCTTAGCATCTTGAAGGAGTTCCCACATCCTTTGGTTCATGCCACTTCATTGTTGAACTTATCTGAAACATACTAGATAAAAGTGTTAGTCCAACAAGAGATATGTTGACATTAATTACCAAAACCACCTAGGGAGCACTTGTGCTTTCACCCGCATACTTCTAAGTCACATACTAGATATGTTTTCCTTTGTGGTGGAACTACATTTTCTGAAAATCAGCCAAGCAAAATTTTGTATCGACTTCCACCAATCACTCAAAAATCATAACACTATACGAAGCATCACGAGAGTGTGTACGGATTTGACAAATGATCGGCCACATAAACATGTAGGTTGAACACCATACAAACCCCTACAATTATCTATGAAGATAATGTTGCTTATGTTGTTATGTGAAGAATAACCTTGCAAGGCATATTAATCTTAAGTTCGTCTATGCACATGAGCTGCAGAAAGTGAACGAGGTGAGAATTTTGCATACTAAGTCTTGTAAGAATAATGCTAATTTGTTCACTCAACCATTATCGGTATCATCCTTCGAGAGATGTGTGTGTGTGAAACCGGTATGATAAGACTTACGAAGATGCAAAGTTCAAGGGGAGAAACTTCACAAACTCATCATTAAAATCATGGTAGATCTGGGAGATGGTTAAACAGACAAAAAAAAAGTCTACGGAACTTGAGATTTGATGAGCTATGTACAATAAATAACTGTTAGCTGAAGTGCAGAGGACAACTGTAAGTTGTAAGCGCTGTACAGTTACAAACATTCAACAGATTGGCCACAGCTACATTACACCCTCTTTTGAGCGTAAAGTAATAGCTGGCAGCCATCGTCAGCTACTGCCACTACGCTTGATTTGGCACCAACAGCAACACATGAAACTCGAGAACCTGATTGTACAAGTTGTTAAGATGAGCATGTTACAGGCAGCCTTGTAGCATTGAACAGATATAAATCATTTAATCAACAAAAACGGCTGAGGACAGGCATAAGTACATTTTAGCTACTGAGCTCCCTGCACACTGAACTATGTTTGCCAATACTATTAGAAGCTTAAGCCCAGTTCTTTTGACAGAATCTGGGGATTCTCCCAGAATCCAACCCTTACCCAGCTTCTCCCAGAATCTTTAAGCGCCATTTGTTTTACAATCCTATCTAGTTAGGGTCTAATTAGACAGGATTGTAACACAAATGGGGCTCAAAGATTCTGGCAGAAGCTGGGTAGGGGTCGGATTCTGGGAGAATCCCCAGATTCTGGCAAAAGAACTGGGCCTTAGTTATTTATGTGGAACCAGAAGAGGATGGCAATGAAACATATACTCCCTCCGTCCCATAATATAAGAGCGTTTTTGACACTACTAGTGTCAAAAACGCTCTTATATTATGGGACGGAGAGAGTATTAAATAGTATGTAAAGATTATTGTCCCACTCATCTATACAAACAGATTAATGTTCCCCTCAAAAAAAAACAGATTAATGTATGTTTCGCATTCCAACTAGTAAGAAACCTTTTAGACAGGTCCAACTAGTTGGCTAGTGGATGTATATAATCCCACTATCTGGGTTCAAGTCACATGAATTTGGGTTCCAGTTTATGTCATCAGGGCTTCCCGAAGATTTTTCCTTCAAAAAACTAATAGCAGCATACTTTTAAGAAGATATAGTCTCACGTCACTTACAGTTGAAGCACTGTGTGCTGGTAAGTTTTCTCCCAGAAGATAATTCCCACATATACAAGAAACCTCCACGTGTTCCAACAAATCCATGGTTACCACAGGCATCTACAGAAGTAGCCCTGAGAAGCAAAATGTGCATCATGAGACATTGAGGATAATTCAGGGTATGCACCTAGGAAACAGTACTCCTGTTGGCCTGCCTTGGCCTGTACAAAATCTAGGCTGGCAACTCTCTATGGGCTGAGTACAAGTAATACATTGTATGCCATTGAACACTGAGATCAAAGATTAATGATTCATCAAGATATACTCTTCTTTGCGGTTTAACCCTTTCTTTTTGAGAAACTAGTCAATAACTCTGTTAATTAGTTTCCTCATGGTATTAAGCTCTATATAGTTGTTAGGTCACAATGGGCGATGATGCTGAAATAGGTATGACTATCATGTCACTTGAGCGCGGCACCAGATTACATCTATGAACTTTGCCAGTATTTCTGTAATACTCCCTCCGTCCCAAAATAAGTGACTCAACTTTGTACTAACTTTACTACAAAGTTGAGTCACTTATTTTGAGACGGAGGGAGTATTATTTAATGCATTTTATGTGATTTTCACCAAGGGAGCACATGAGCAACCCCGGATAAAGATATATCATATATATCCATGCTTGGATACCCTAGGGAGCCTTCAAACGGAAGATGGTACCTATTCAAACCCGTAGACAAGATAGAGTGCAGTAATCAAAACATAGCATTCTATACTGTACATGGAGAAGTGAGCATACCTTGAATCAAAAACATTTCCCATTAAAACTTTATTGTTTGCCAGCAAAGCTAGCCTCCATCGAGCATTGTGTTCTTTTGCTCGAAGGTCGTGTTGGTACTCAGCTACTGAAGCAGAAGATACCATAATCCAAACCGCTATATCTTTTCCTGATAACATCAGATTGGATTCATGGTCATCTTTTTCCGACATGTCACTCACTGTGATCTCTTGTAACCTTCTCTCTATGTCATCAACTGAAGCATGAATAACATCCTCCTGTAAACTACAGAAGCCTAGAGGAAGAATCTGGAAGACGATGTCCCCTGGAGATGCAAAAGTTGACAAAAGTGTTCGCTTGGAGATGTCCCTAAGAAAATTATTGGCTACCTCAAATCAGGTGTTCACTAAGAGAATACATATAAAAGTAGTAGACCAACAAAACCACCATACATAAAGTAAATCAAAATTCAGATAGGAATATGCACTGACTGACATCACACGCAAACATTGATAACGAGCATCCATTCACTACAGTGGTGGAGCTACACACGAACAAAACAATGCATGGCCCGCCCGGCCCTAGACCAATAAATATATAATTTTGGGATCCCTGTAGCCTAACCCGTCTGGCCCGCCCAACATTTTAACTGTAGCTCCGCCAGTGATTCACTAGCAGTCTTTTACACACAGAAAGCATATGAGCTGAAAAAGAAGTGTTATGCTTATGCAGTAGATCTGGATTTTTCATCAACTTTAACACATAGGTTTTATAAGTCTTTCTAGGATGTTAGTTTGCAAAATAGCATTTTCCACTTTGAGATGAGCCCTCCGCAGTGAATACTGTGGACTTCAAAGCACACATTAGTGTTGATTCACCTATAAGGGAAAAAACTTCCATAATCCTGGCCATCTCCTCCTAATCTACTTCTATAGCTCGTTGCTGGTTCCTACAGTTGCTGAACTCTCCAATATCTGATTTGTCTTTCTCTTGAAAGTGGGAGGCTTTCTAATGAGACGTAACGTTTTTTAATATATTAATACCAGTTGTTTTGTTTGTAAAAGTAGAGTGTAATATTGTATTTAGACTCATTGAACCTTGAATTTGGCCCTCACTTGGCAACTGGTTCTTTAGTGTCTCACATAGAAGATACTGATGAAAGTTCATGCAAGAATAGTTGCATAGCGCAGCATCCAAAACCCATAGCAACAAAATTAAGATAACGATGTCTATGCTAGAAAATCCAAGGCGCAGTCGATCATACGAGGACAAACACAAGCACGAGCAACGACATTGAGGTTTCTTAACGAGGTTCACCGAACATCGGCTACGTCCCTGGGCATGACTATGGGAGCTCCTCCCCATGTACTAAATCACATGGTACAATGACGGCAAGCCCACCGAGGCCATCAGACAGCCACGTCCGGTCCAGCTACCCCTGCCACGGGCGTCCAGACCGCCCCTTTCATGATCTCTGTCTAGCCTACCAGCTTTTGTCTAGTCTATTTTGGCGACCCTGCGGTGGCTTATAATAGGCCCATGTTACACGGTTCGACTCAAGTACATAATCCTCTGCTAATTACAAGTCCAACTATAGCCTAACTCGTACTCATATACTCAACACATGTCCAACAGTCAAGAGGGAAGGATCCTAACTTACCACAAACAAAAGCCACCTGCGCCATCATGACCAATAATGAGAGAGCTGCTTGTTGGCATTTTTCTAAGCTCCAGTATTGAGGGACCCACATTACCTGAACTAGAAATGACATACTCCTCAGAGATCACACTGTAAAACAGACACAATAGTGCAATAGTTGACATACATCCAGAGTTAGTACAGCAATCTTCAAGTCTAGTATATCTTAAGTCAGAAAGAGACGTCCTGTGGATGCAATGCATCTCTAATAGGAATGTCTAGGAAAAGGTAACATCAACATGAACTTAGTAACAACTAACGCATTGCAAATATACTGAAAGTGTCGCAAGTATAAAAATACTTTGCAGGTATGAAAAAGTGCAGCTGAGAGCTGACAAAACATGTATTCATTTACTAGGCTACAAGGCAGAAACAGAAACACCAATGTCTTTGCTGTGCGTTCAGAACTACCTAGGTCTCTTTAGCCATCAGGCAGCAAAAAATAAACTATCTAGTTTGTGCATTGAACCTATGTTCTCGGGTTTGTGTTCATCGTTCTGTTATTCTTCTGGTAACAGAACCTGACGTGGTTGTCACAAAGTACGCTTATAAAAAACCTCGGCATAGATGTTTTTTCTCTTTAAGTAGAAATTTCAGATAATATTAGGGTGCGCCATATTGGAACATTAGAGTTGTATTTCACAACTTTGGAGCACAAACACTTTCAAAGGGAAATATACAACAGAACAATTTCAATTTATCATCAAATAGAATGAATTGTCTGTCAGTAAAGGAAGAATGGAACATAAAAAGAGCCAATCAGATCTTTAGGCAACTTGTTTCTTGATGTCATACAGAACTTGATAAAATATTTCAGCATAATTGGTTGTTTATAAATGTCTTGAAAGTTTTAACTAGTTAATAGGAATTTGGTGTGTTTATGTCTAGAAAGATCTAGCACAAGTTCCTTATCATTTCAGAACGTTCATTTTCTTAGTACAGTAGTACTTTAGTAGAGTACAATAGATAATTACATAGCCGCTTATATAACAATGAAGTAGCCACAACTCTAATAGTATGGTGAGATATTATATACATATATTAGGAGCCCTATAACTGAAAACAGAATTGTAGTTGTTAATGAATGCCAATGTTTTTCTTATACATGACTAATTTGCAACCAAATAAGTTGTGTAGTTTTCTTTGTTTTATGATGAATGCACGAATGTGTATCTTTCTTTTATTATGAATGTAAGAAACTCCATCTCAGAGTGAACATGATGCCTCCAACTTTCATATAACAAAAATAGGTTGATACGCATTAATCAGATAACTAAGCTTACAACAATATAACAAGGCAAACCTTTGTATAATAAAGAATAATGTGGCAGTCATTTGAACATTTAACAACACAAATAACACTGGAAATGTGTCACACCATGCAGGCCGTAAAATTTGGGAGAAAGGAAGCATTTTAATGCTTATAAGCAATTGTACCTCCATCCAGCTACCATCATCCATACATGCAAGTTTCTGCTGTCTTCAGCTGCTACAACATAATTTGGCTCAGATATCGAAAAGCAAGACACTGTCCCAGAAGGCATCAATTTGGTCAACAGCGAGATGTAGCCGAAGTTAACAGATACAATCTTCAGAGAATTGTCGCCGCACTGATCCACTTTGCACAAGGAGCATGAACAATCAATGCTTTGCATCCTGTCAATAAGTTATGTGATTAGCATCAATACAAGGGTACATCAAACATTTCCGGCATGGCACAAAAGGATAAGAAACTGCCCATCAGGGGGATAACCTCCTTTTCGAAAAAAAACAGCACAAAAGGATAAGATTACAACCTGCAACATGGTATCCGTATACCGCTAAGGAGGACAAGAAACTGCCCATCAGGTGTAAACTGTATCCCAGATCTTCCAAATGTAGACTGAAGCAAAAAAAAGTATCAAACAAATGAATATTATGTCTTAACTGACAAAAATTCTATACATAGGAAGCTCTTACATTCCCTGTAGAAGCCTGCTCCAATGAGGGTAGTAGAAGGGTAGTGTAACCAACAAAATTAGGTGGTTTCTCATGGTGATCATTAGGAGTGATGTCATACACGTAGAGAAATCTCTTACAGCTCTCTGAAGATCCACAGAGTACATAAATATTTAAACTGCTACTGTCTTTGGTGTTCAGCATGATAGACAAGACGGGCATCGGGTGCAGGTAGCAGCCCATAAGTTCTAGATGATGATCTGATCCTTTTGATGATGTTTCTGGGTGTTTGGATAGTAGACCATTCACATGATTAATGTTTGAACGTGCATGAGAAACATCGTGCCTATTGCCCATGTTATTGTCACCTGCCCCGTCTGTGGATATTGAAAAGCCATTGTTGATAACTTCTTTTGGGTCCTTCAACCGCTGCTGGCGCTGCGCTGCTTCAACATTGCCGTTACCATGATTGTAGTGCACGGGGTGGGAACTATCATCCATGCCAAACTCTTCCTCTAGACAAGCAAGGAGCGAATCAGACAAAATATACTGACCTTTCTCATGATCATATACCACATCAGGAATATCTTTTCTACTGTGTACCTCAACCTGACACTCAGAAAATTCAGCATGATTTTCCCTTCTGCTATTTAGCAACTTTAAGTTCTCATTAGGTTCCCTAGAGCATGCATCATCAAACTCATGGTGAGCAGCCGTAGGTTTGGATTTGCTGTCACCCCCAACCTGTCCATCATCCTCAAAACTATCTGCGACGACAGCTTTCATGTCGTCTGATTTAGAGATTTGTTCACCATTCATGGAATCATAATTAGGGCCGATGTCTTTAACCGCCTCACACAGAGGTTCCTCGTGTACATGTGCTTGAGAGCCATTCATGTTCCCTTCACCAACACTTGTAGGCAAAGTGGCACCTGCTGAAGGCAAGAAACTGTTCAGAAGAACCATATATTTCTTACACACTGGGAAAAAGTTATCGGTCAAATGCTGTGAAACTTGGGGGTTATTTCTGTAAGCTGCTTGGCCAAAGAAAGTTTCGCTTTTCCAAAAGGGGTATTTCTTGATTATGATGAATCAAATTTCTACAGAAGATATACTTCTTTTTATAAAATGGGTCAATGGAAAATATATTTTCTACAGAATGAACAAAAATTACCTTTGCAACCATCAGCAGAGGGATTTTGAGCTGCAACACTTCTCGCTAAAACTGCATCTTCTTTCTTTTTTTGCTTAACCTTCCTTCTTCTGTAAGTTTTCTCCAGAAGGGGGATAGCTTGGGGAAGCAAAAATGTCATCATAGACCTGGCTACTTCCTTCTCTGCTGCTTCCAGGTCAGACTTTTCAGAGCCTAAATAAGAACTGGAAGATAGACCATCTTCCTGAGATGAATTTGGAACATAGTCTCCCAACTTATCATTAACCAGAGTGCATTTTGAATCACAGGGTATTTCCTCCAGCAATGGAGGCATGCATATTGGAGTAGAGACAACAGACAACTGTGAGTTGCTTACAGGATCTCCCTTGAACATTGAAAAGTAAATGTCGTTATCAAATACTAAACTAGAGTCAAAATTCAGAGCTGCTAAAAGAATACTCAGGTAGACATCTAACCAGCAGCTAAAACATGACAGAGTTTAAGAACGTGATAATCAACATTTAAGTCCTTAATATCCTGGCTAGGGTACAGAATAATTTCTTCGTTGTAAAACCAAGATATATTTGTTCATAACCATAGCATTAGCAAAGAAATGAGTCAGAGCGATATAAAGGCACATATTCCCGTCCAGGCTATAAGTATAACAGCTATGATCCAAAATTTGCCCTTCATTATTTTCATAAAAGGGTTATTGCCAGATGGCTATTCAGTGCGCAAAGCTCTCTTAACTCCTTAAGATCAAATTGAAAAATATATGGCTTTCTAGAGCGCAATTCTAATTCCTGAAGCTAGAAAGAATTATTTTCATAAAAGGGATATTGCCAGATGGCTATTCAGTGCGCAAAGCTCTGTAACTCCTTAAGATCAAATTAAAAAATATATGGCTTTCTAGAGTGCAATTCTAATTCCTGAAGCTAGAAAGAATTACCTCAAAGTCGGCTAATGCTAACCATTCAACATCATACTCTTGAAATAAAGTTTTCTGAAACAACAGAAAATTCAAACAAACTATGTGACACTAGTGGTCTATTTTTCTTTCTCGGTCAGTTCCTCTAACATTCGAACTCTATGGGATGAATAGCAGAGCTCCATCCATCCATTTCAGCGGATAATGTACGACATTTACTTTGTTGATGTAAAAGAGATTAAGTATATGATCTAGGTGGAGTATAGATAAAAAGTTAAAAGCAAGCACCATATCTGATGGTGGACCACATCCTATGCAACAAACGATAGTTTCATCCACGGTAAGCTGTGATTTTTTTTTTTGGAAGGGTTTGCCCGGGTAGTTTATTTTGCAGTTGAACCAACAAATATAATGTCAAAAGTAGTCAAACATTAAGTATACTGCAAGGGGAAAATCCTAAAAAAATCAACATACCTTGTTGAAACTTTGACGAGCAGATTTATCCAACTCTACTGCGCTGTTATCAGCTGAAGTCAACATATCCTGGTTGTGGGCTCTCTTAGCGGTACCTTCCTCCTGGATCGGGTTCATACTTCTTTTAGCAGTTACAACAGTCTTGTCCAAACAAACATGCTGCTCTTCATGATCATCAGAAACATCAGCTGCAACCGTATCAGTTGACGGTGAAGCAGCACCATAAATTTTTGGAGAAGGCATGTCTATTCCAAATCCAGTCGAATCTACTAGAAGCTGACGAAGCAGTCTCTGAACAGATGCATTTTTGAACCCAAAAAGCTGCACAAGACAACAGCAAAAACAAACATTTATAATCTGGCTATGATAAACAGTGTTGAAGGCACGCAGTTATGGTCTATTGAAAAGTGTAACAAGAATCAAAAATAGCAATGGTCATGGTCTGCTTTATATTGATTCACTGCAGGTTGCTGACTCCTGTTGGAACAACTATCTGGATTCAAATGATATAACACTGTGAACGTGACAGGGCCCTGGAGCTATAGTACTCAATTGCTAGCACCAAAGTGTTTGTTTGTCTGTCTACATAGTTCCCTTCTTGTCATACATCAAGAAATAGGTTCCACTTGTAGTCATACCAGTAGATTCTGATGTGAGTGATGGCAAACCATCTATAACTTGTTAAACGTCTATGTGGTTCTACAGAAAGTGTACAGGGGGATGGGCAATGCCCTCGGCCATGAGCTTCCTGGGAAAAGCGAACTAGGAAGGAACATTTTCATTGCAATGCACAGGTTCAGGTAACTAAATAAATGGATATGAAGAGCATGCCTCGACGCCGTCAATCTTCTGAGGGAAGCTCCCCACCCTCTGCCAGTCCCTGACTTTGGCCCCTGTCTTCTTATGGAAGTTCTTCCAAGCTATGTCCGGTGTCTGCCCTGTCGCGCAATCTCCCTCGGTGGATGTGACCTGCATGCAGATTGAGCCCATCACTTTTGATTTCATTTACAGTGGGTCAACATCCAGGTAGCAGAAGGTGGTAATCAGTGGTAGTAGTACAGAAGATTGTGTTTGTTTGTGTGAACCTGGAATACAGGCCCTCTGGGTCCTTGCTGGATCTCCATGGCGTACGATATCCCGGAGAAATGGCGGACGGCGTGATAGCCCACCGGGTACGGGTGGCGATCCTTGCCCTTGGGTGAGCAAACAAGGAAAGGTGAGGTGTTAGGGAGTACACCGACCATGGATTCCACATGTAAATCCAACTGACGAGACCTAAGAGAGCAAAGGTGAAGACGATGCCTCGATTGGGAATAGGACGCGAACCCTAGGGGAGGGAGGGAGAGGGAGGGAGAGCAAACCCTTGAGCAGCTCCAGTACTTGCGCTCCCATTCGCCGCCGCGGTAAAGCGCACCCGCCGACACCATCTCGATGAAGTGGTCCCCATCGGCCTCCTTCGCCGCCATCTCCTCTCGTCTTCTCCGCTTCACCCAGGAAAAAAAATGGCAGAGGGAGAGAGCGCGGGCGATGCGGTTAGTTTTGGTGGGGAATTTTGCGAAAAAATGGCGGCAGGAGCAAAAGAAAAAGAAAAAGGAATCGACTCCGCTGGGGATCGAACCCAGAATCTCTGGTTTCGTAGACCAGCGCCTTATCCATTGGGCCACGGAGTCCTCGTTGCTTAATTCTCGTTTCAGGTATACTAGTATTTTGTAAGAATAGGTCGACACTAGGCATGGCAATCATAGACCCCAGTCATATATTTCTCCATGAACATTCATGTTGTAGTAGGTTTGAGAAATATTATGAATATCTCTCATGATACTTGTGTAAAGGCAGAATATTTCTCCATAAAAGCAAAGAGACAACCTTTATGGCTAGTTATACTTCTAGGTGCCCCGAATCATGTGGAGGCATGCCCGATCCGATCGGCACGACGACAATGGTTGCGGCGCGGGCTGCGGGCGCGATGGCCAGCCCTATTCGGGTGGCCGCGGCGCTACAGTCGGTGGCAGCGCGCCATCTGCCTTTGGATCGGCGGCGTGGAGGGCCTGGTGGTCGCGTCGGCAGCACCTCCGGTCAGATATGTTCTGGCCGCTGCAGCCAACGGTGGTAGTCATCTCTTTTGTCAGAGGTGGTCGGCCTGCGGCCGAGTGGACGGATGTCGAGATTCACCATTTAATCCCGGTTACGAGTCGGAGAGACATAGTTGCCGGTGAAAACCGAGCCGTTGGCGGGCGATGGCGGCGTTTTGCGTCGTTACCTTGATGAAGGGATTGCCGTGTAGCTGTTGTCGACCACTCGTGCTGCTTCAGGGAAAACCCTAGAATCTGGTCTTCCAAATCGGACGATGGCGGTACTATAGTGTCGTTTCTCTCTTAGGAGCATCGTTTGTGGAGCAGCGCTAGAAGACAAAGGCAGGAGATGGAGCGCCTTCGTCTTGCATGGAGCTTCGGTGGAGTTGTCAAGTCGCCTGGCGGACAGGTGCTACGCTAAGTCATGCCTGGTTGGCAGGTGCTACGCACGACAGATCTTCTAGAGTCTTCACGTCTGGACGGACGAGCGCAGGGCGATGGCGTCGTTGGGCGCCATGGTGGCATCGACTGATGTCCAGACTGACAAGGATGATGCAGCTCTCTCTCCTGAAGATCGGTCGGTGGTCCAATGATGATGGTGGCTTCTAAAACGTGCGCATTTGGTGTGCGCTTTAGGTAGGCTGCACCCTGATACGTCCATTTTGCATCATGCTTTTATATTGATATTTATTGCATTATGGGCTGTTGTTACACTTTATGTCACAATACTTATGCCTATTCTTTCTTATTTTACAAGGTTTACATGAAGAGGGAGAATTCCGGCAGCTGGGATTCTGGGCTGGAAAAGGAGCAAATATTAGAGACCTATTCTGCACAACTTCAAAAGTCCTGAAACTCCACGAAAGCCATTTTTTAAATTAATAATAAATATTGAGCGGAAAAATACTAGAGGGGGGCCACCCTCTGTCCACGAGGGTGGGGGCGCGCCCTACCCCCCTGGGCGTGCCCCCTGCCTCGTGGGCCCCCTGGCAGCCTTCCGGTGACCATCTTCTGCTATATGAAGGCTTTTACCCTGGAAAAAATCATAAGCAAGCTTTCGAGACGAAACACCGACGCCACGAGGCGGAACCTTGGCGGAACCAATCTAGGGCTCCAGCAGAGCTGTTCTGCCAGGGAAACATCCCTCCGGGAGGGGGAAATCATCACCATCGTCATCATCATCGATCCTCTCATCGAGAGGGGGTCAACCTCCATCAACATATTCACCAGCACCATCTTCTCTCAAACCCTAGTTCATCTCTTGTATTCAATCTTTGTCCCAAAACCTCAGATTGGTACTTGTGTGTTACTAGTAGTGTTGATTACTCCTTGTAGTTGATGCTAGTTGGTTTATTCGGTGGAAGATCATATGTTCAGATCCTATATGCATATTAATACCCCTCTGATTATGAACATAAATATGATTTGTGAGTAGTTACGTTTGTTCCTGAGGACATGGGAGAAGTCTTGCTATTAGTAGTCATGTGAATTTGGTATTCGTTCGATATTTTGATGAGATGTATGTTGTCTCTCCTCTAGTGGTGTTATGTGAACGTCGACTACATGACACTTCACCATTATTTGGGCCTAGAGGAAGGCATTGGGAAGTAATAAGTAGATGATGGGTTGCTAGAGTGGCAGAAGCTTAAACCCTAGTTTATGCGTTGCTTCGTAAGGGGCTTATTTGGATCCATATGTTTCATGCTATGGTTAGGTTTACCTTAATACTTATTTTGTACTTGCGGATGCTTGCAATAGGGGTTAATCATAAGTGGGATGCTTGTCCAAGAAAGGGCGGTACCCAAGCACCGGTCCACCCACATATCAAATTATCATAGTACCGAACGCGAATCATATGAGCGTGATGAAAACTAGCTTGTCGATAATTCCCATGTGTCCTCGAGAGCGCTTTTCTCTATATAAGAACTTGTCCAGGGTTGTCCTTTGCTACAAAAAGGATTGGGCCACCTTGCTGCACCTTATTTACTTTCATTGCTTGTTACCCATTACAAATTACCTTATCACAAAACTATCTGTTACCGATAATTTCAGTGCTTGCAGGGAATACCTTACTGAAAACCGCTTGTCATTTCCTTCTACTCCTCGTTGGGTTCGACACTCTTACTTATCGAAAGGACTAGATAGATTCCCTACACTTGTGGGTCGTCAAGACTCTTTTCTGGCGCCGTTGTCGGGGAGTGAAGTGCCTTTGGTAAGTGGAACTTGGTAAGGAAAAATTATATAGTGTGCTGAAATTTATTATCACTTGTTACTATGGAAACTAATCCTTCGAGGGGCTTGTTTGGGGTATCTTCACCCCGACCAATAGAGCAAAGAGTTGCTCCTCGACCTACTGAACCTACTGAAAATGTTTACTTTGAAGTTCCTTCGGGTATGATAGAGAAACTGCTAGCTAATCCTTTTACAGGAGATGGAACATTGCATCCCAATTTATACTTAATCTATGTGGATGAAGTTTGTGGATTATTTAAGCTTGCAGGTATGCCCGATGATGTTGTCAAGAAGAAGGTCTTTCCTTCATCTTTGAAGGGAGATGCATTGACATGGTATAGGCTATGTGATGATATGGGATCATGGGACTACAAACGATTGAAATTGGAATTTCATCAGAAATTTTATCCTATGCATCTTGTTCATCATGATCGTAATTATATATATAATTTTTGGCCTCGCGAAGGAGAAAGCATCGCTCAAGCTTGGGGGAGGCTTAAGTCAATGTTATATTCATGCCCCAATCATGAGCTCTCAAGAGAAATGATTATTCAAAAAAATTATGCTCGGCTTTCTCTCAATAATCGCTCCATGCTCGATACTTCTTGTGATGGGTCTTTTATGATGAAGACTATTGAATTCAGATGGGATATATTGGAAATAATTTAGCACAACTCTGAAGATTGGGATCTCGACGAAGGTAAGGAGTCAAGTATGACACCTAAGTTTGATTGTGTTAAATCTTTTATGGATAATGATGCTTTTCGTGATTTAGCACTAAATATGGACTTGACTCTGAGATAGTAGCTTCTTTCTGTGAATCATTTGCTACTCATGTTGACCTTCCTAAGGAGAAGTGGTTTAAATATAATCCTCCCACTGAAGTAAAAGTAGTTGCACCTATTAAAGTTGAAGAAAAGACTATCACTTATAATGATCCTATTGTTCCCACTACTTATGTTGAGAAACCACATTTCTCTGTTAGGATAAAGGATCATGCTAAAGCTTCAACTGTGGTTCGTAAGAGTAATACTAGAACACCTACACCACCTGAGCAAATTAAAGTTGAACCTAGTATTGCTATGGTTAAAGATCTCTTGGCTGATAATATTGATGGGCATGTTATTTACTTCTGTGATGAAGCTGCTAGAATTGCTAGACCCGATACTAAGAATAAACATAGACCTGTTGTAGGCATGCCTGTTATTTCTGTTAAAATAGGAGATCATTGTTATCATGGCCTATGTGATATGGGTGCTAGTGCTAGTGCAATACCTCATTCCTTATACAAAGAAATTATGCATGATATTGCACCTGCTGAGATAGAAGAAATAGATGTTACAATTAAGCTTGCTAATAGAGATACTATTTCACCAGTTGGGATTGTTAGAGATGTTAAAGTCTTGTGTGGGAAAGTTAAATATCCTGCTGATTTTCTTGTTCTTGGTTCCCCACAAGATGACTTTTGTCCCATCATATTTGGTAGACCCTTCTTGAATACTGTTAATGTTAAGATAGATTGCGAAAAGGATGTTGTTACTATTGGTTTGGGAGATATGTCTCATGAGCTTAACTTCGCTAAATTTCGTAGACAACCCAATGATAAAGATTTGCCTAGTAAGGATGAAATTATTGATCTTGCTTCTATTGTCGTACCTCCTAATGATCCTTTAGAACAATATTTGCTAGACCATGAAAATGGTATATTCATGAATGAAAGAAGGGAAATAGATGAAGTATTCTTTAAACGTGGACCTATTTTGAAACACAACTTGCCTGCTGAAATCTAGGGGATCCTCCTCCACCCAAGGGTGATCCCGTGTTTGAGCTTAAACCATTACCTGATACTCTTAAATATGCTTATCTTGATGAAAAGAAGATATATCATGTTATTATTAGTGCTAACCTGTCAGAGTAGGAAGAGGAGAGATTATTGAAAACTCTGAAGAAGCACCGTGCTGCTATTGGATATACTCTTGATGATCTTAAGGGCATTAGTCCCACTCTATGCCAACACAAAATAAAATTGGAGAAAGACGCCAAACCAGTTATTGATCACCAACGACGATTAAATCCTAAGATGGAAGAAGTGGTAAGAAAGGATATACTAAAGCTCCTGGAGGCAGGTATAATTTATCCTGTTGCTAATAGTCAGTGGGTAAGTCATGTCTGTTGCGTCCCTAAGAAGGGAGGTATTACTGTCGTTCCTAACGATAAAGATGAATTGATCCCGCAAAGAATTGTTACAGGTTATAGGATGGTAATTGATTTCCACAAATTAAATAAAGCTACTAAAAAGGATCATTACCCTTTACCTTTTATTGATCAAATGCTAGAAAGATTATCCAAACATACACATTTTTGTTTTCTAGATGGTTACTCTGGTTTCTCTCAAATACCTGTGTCAGTAGAGGACCAAGAAAAGACCACTTTTACTTGCCCTTTCGGTACTTTTGCTTATAGACGTATGCCTTTTGGTTTATGTAATGCACCTGCTACCTTTCAAAGATGCATGATGGCTATATTCTCTGACTTTTGTGAAAAGATTGTTGAGGTCTTCATGGATGATTTCTCCATTTATGGATCCTCTTTTGATGATTGCTTGAGCAACCTTGAACGAGTTTTGCAGAGATGCGAAGATACTAGTCTTGTCCTGCATTGGGAGAAGTGCCACTTTATGGTTAATGAAGGCATTGTCTTGGGGCATAAAATTTCTGAAAGAGGTATTGAAGTTGATAAAGCTAAAGTTGATGCTATTGAAAAGATGTCGTGTCCCACGGACATTAAAGGTATAAGAAGTTTCCTTGGTCATGCAGGTTTTTATAGGAGGTTCATTAAGGACTTCTCTAAAATTTCTAGGCCTCTCACTAATCTATTACAAAAAGATATTCCTTTTGTACTCGATGATGATTGTGTAGAAGCATTTGAAATACTTAAGAAAGCCTTGATTTCTGCACCTATTGTTCAACCACCTGATTGGAATTTACCCTTGAAATTATGTGTGATGCTAGCGATTATGCCGTAGGTGCTGTTCTAGGACAAATAGTTGATAAGAAACTAAATGTTATTCAATATGCTAGTAAAACTCTAGACAGTGCCCAGAGAAATTATGCTACTACTAAAAAGAATTTTTAGCAGTTGTATTTGCTTGTGATAAGTTCAGACCTTATATTATTGATTCTAAAGTAACTGTTCACACTGATCATGTTGCTATTAAATACCTTATGGAAAAGAAAGATGCTAAACCTAGACTTATTAGATGGGTTCTCCTACTACAAGAATTTGAATTACATATTATTGACAGAAAGGGAGTTGAGAACCCCGTTGCAGACAACTTGTCTTAAGTTAGAGAATGTTCTTGATGGCCCACTACCTATTGATGATAGCTTTCCTGATGAACAATTAGCTGTCATAAATGCTTCTCGTACTGCTCCATGGTATGTTGATTATGATAATTACATTGTTGCTAAGTTTATACCACCTAGTTTAACATCCAGCAAAAGAAAAAGTTCTTCTATGATTTAAGGCATTACTTTTGGGATGACCCACACCTTTATAAAGAAGGAGTAGATGGTGTTATTAGACATTGTGTACCTGAGCATGAACAGGAACAGATCCTACGCAAGTGTCACTCCGAGGCATATGGAGGACACCACGCTGGAGATAGAACTGCACATAAGGTATTGCAATCCAGTTTTTATTGGCCTACTCTCTTCAAGGATGCTCGTAAGTTTGTCTTGTCTTCTGATGAATGTCAAAGAATTGGTAATATTAGTAGACGTCAAGAAATGCCTATGAATTATTCTCTTGTTATTGAACCATTTAATGTTTGGGGCTTTGATTATATGGGACCGTTTCCTTCCTCTAATGGGTATACACATATTTTAGTTGTTGTTGATTACGTTACTAAGTAGGTAGAAGCTATTCCAACTAGTAGTGCTGATCATAACACCTCTATTAAGATGCTTAAAGAAGTTGTTTTTCCGAGGTTTGGTGTCTCTAGATACTTAATGACTGATGGTGGTTCACATTTTATTCATGGTGCTTTTCGTAAAATGCTTGCTAAGTATGATGTTAATCATAGAATTGCATCTCCATATCACCCACAGTCCAGTGGTCAAGTAGAACTGAGTAATAGAGAGCTTAAATTAATTTTGCAAAAGACTGTTAATAAATCTAGAAAGAATTGGTCCAAGAAACTTGATGATGCATTATGGGCTTATAGAAATGCATATAAAAATCCTATGAGTATGTCTCCATATAAAATGGTCTATGGAAAAGCATGTCACTTACCTCTCGAACTAGAACATAAGGCGTATTGGGCCATTAAAGAGCTCAATTATGATTTCAAACTTGCCGGTGAGAAGAGGTTATTTAACATTAGCTCACTTGATGAATGGAGGACACAAGCCTATGAGAATGCCAAACTGTTTAAAGAAAAAGTTAAAAGATGGCATGACAAAAGGATACAAAAGCGTGAGTTTAATGTAGGTGATTATGTGTTGCTATTCAACTTCGTTTGAGATTTTTTGCAGGAAAACTTCTCTCTAAATGGGAAGGTCCTTACGTCATCAAGGAGGTCTATCATTCCGGTGCCATAAAAAGCAACAACTTCGAAGGCACAAATCCGAAGGTGGTGAACGGTCAAAGAATCAAACATTATATCTCAGGTAATCCGATAAATGTTGAAACTAATGTTATTGAAACCGTAACCCCGGAGGAATACATAAGGGACACTTTCCAGAACGTCTCAGACTCCGAAAAGGAATAGGTATGTGGTACGGTAAGTAAACCGATTCCAAAACAGTTCTAATAGCAATTTTTCTCTATTTTGGAATATTTAAGAAAATAGGAAAACAAGAAGTAGTCCGGGAAGGACACGAGGCGTCCATGAGGGTGGAGGGCGCGCCCTACCCCCCATGGGCGCGCCCCCTGCCTCGTGGGCACCTCGTGTGCTCTCCGGACTCCGTTTTCTTGCACGATACTTCTTTTGGTCGGTAAAAAATCATTGTATAATCTCCCGAAGGTATTGACCACCGTATCACACAAATATCCTCTGTCTTTGTTTCGAGCTATTTTTCTGACATATCTAGATCACCATGACGTCTTCAAGCGCCCCCAAGGACAAGTTTTTCGAGAAGGTCATCAACCCATACCTCACAAAGGTGCTGCATCACCCTCAAACCATTGAGATGCATGAGGAGGTGCTGCATCACCCTCAAACCATTGAGATGCGTGAGGGGGTGCTGCACATCTGCGATGTTGAGGGACCAAGGAGGACCAGAATCGTGGAGACAAGGCTCGAAGCAATGGAACAACAAGTTTTCAAGTGCCAAGGGATGGTGGAACATGGACTCAATGCCAACAAGATGATGATCGCGGAGTTCACCAACAACCACAAGCTAGATGCCAAGAACATTGGCGAGACCTGATGAAGCCACGTACTTAGGGTAGGGTCATGGACCTGTCCAAGGTACCCTCCCCAAGGACATCTTTAGAAGAAACCACCTGTCAGTCGACCTAGAAGTATTCCACTCGACGGACTTGAAGACACTCGACTATGAGATCTAAGGTCAGTCGACCGCCAGGAGATCTAAAGTCAGTCTACACACAAACGGTCGGTCATTAAGTAGCTTTTATGGTCATCATAGCACTTTATGTGGGGCGTTACCAGTAACCCCCGACCTTAATGTACTTTAAACCCTACATAATTGAGGGCCGGAGGGGTCTGGCGAACTCTATATAAGCCACCCCCCTCCTCAGTGTCAAGGGTTCGCACCCCTGTAACTCATACGCATATAATCCAGTCGACCGCCTCCGGGCTCCGAGACGTAGGGCTATTACTTCCTCCGAGAAGGGCCTGAACTCGTAAATCTCTTGCGTATACAACTATCCTTAGCTAGGATCTTGCCTCTCCATTCCTACCCCCCTATTCTACTGTCAGACTTAGAACCACGATAGTTGGCGCCCACCTTGGGGCAGGTGTCTTAGCGACTTATTGGAGAAGTTGCAATTGTTCTGATCTCCTTCATCATGGTTTCAGGCGGAGTTTTGGTTGATGGCCGCGAGATCCGTCTCGGCGCGCTCACGTTCATCGCCGACGACTCCGCTTAGCTTCAGGAGGCTCCACTCGACATCGACGCGCTCCCTGTCCGCGGGGCGACGCACTTTCGCGCGTGCGTCCACGGCGTCCTCCTGCGGCAACCGTCGACCCAGTATCGGCCGACCCCTGTGTCGTCCTCCCTCACTGTCTCCTACCGGCGCAAGCGCTCCAGTCGGTCGAGGCTTCAGCGGTGGGTGAGGCACGCGGTGGCTCGCCAGTCGGCCACTCCCCAAGTCGCGGTGATCGAGCCCGACGAATCTCTCTACGGCTTGTTCGACCTGTCAACTGGCTCTGTAGAGACTGCATCCGAGTGCAACAACAGTGATCTAGCGGCGGAGGTCCTAATGGTCAATGGACCACGCAGTCCTCCCAGTTTTCCCTGCACCGACGGAGTCGATGGCGGAGGCGATCTGGCGCACGCCCACGAAGAATATCAGCCCGAGCCCCTCATGTCGCTACAAAGGGAAGAACTTCGCTGCCGGAACATGGATGCGCTGCATACTCCTATCGTTGGAGAAACCCCCGAGGCTCGTGCCTTAGAGGATGCACGTTTGGCCAACTTGGCTGAGCGCACTCGACTGGAGAACCTCCAGCGAGCACTCGACGAGCGTGCGCGGCAACGGGTTCCAGACTCCAGTCGACGTCAACTCTTTCCACCACCGACTCAGGTATATCAAACTCCGATTCAGAATCTAGTAGCTGTAGCCCGTATAGCAGAGTCGATTCAGCCTTCCCAGTCAGAGGCTGGCAGAGGCTTGCTACAGATCAGAGATTTACTCCGCACAGCAGGAGATCAAAATTCAGCTATATCGCAGTCGCGGAATAGGATTCACAGCAGATCCGTCGCTGCGAATACAGTCCAGTCGGCCCATAGCCCAAGATCGCCCCCGAGGCGTGAGGGACGTGGAGGCCGGCGTGATCAGTATGATGACCGATTCGATCGTGATGATCGACGTCGAGTGCCCACTCCTCCCCCAAGGGGTGGGTCGTACGCGCCTCGACAGCAGGATGACATACGCCATCACAGTGTTGCGAAGGATTCCAGTCGACTCTAGGGAACCAGGCTTTGATGCAAGATCCATTATCATTCAAGGTTTGGTCGACAGGAACAGAGCTCACCGAGAAGGCCATGACAGAGATGTGCCCACCAGCAGCAGAGTACACGTCTCAGGACCAAAGTGTTTTAGCAGAGCCATCAGGGCCGCGGTGATTCCTCCCAACTTCAGGCTGGCGACTGGAGTCAGTAAGTTCACTGGTGAGTCCAAGCCTGATACTTGGCTTGAGGACTACCGAGTGGCTGTTCAGATTGGTGGCGGCAACGATGAAGTGGCCATGAAACATCTGCCTCTTATGTTGGAGGGCTCAGCCAGAGCATGGTTGAATCAGTTAGCACCCAGCAGCATTTACACTTGGGAAGATCTTGCCCGAGTGTTTGTCAGGACATTTGAAGGAACTTGCAAGCGGCCAGTAGGGTTGACAGAGCTGCAGTCGTGTGTGCAAAAGTCGAATGAAACTCTAAGAGATTACATCCAGAGATGGATCACATTGCATCACACAGTAGAGAATGTATCTGATCACCAGGCAGTCTGTGCCTTCAAGGAAGGCGTTAAGAACAAAGAGCTGAGTCTGAAATTCGGTCGAACCGGTGACATGACTCTGAGTCGAATGATGGAGATTGCCACCAAGTATGCTAATGGTGAAGAAGAGGATCGGCTCCGGAGTGGCAAGTACAAGTCAGCTGCCCATGAAACCGGGGGAGGGAACTCCAGTTGGAAGCAGAAGCGGAAAGCCGAGCCAGCTGCTCCTGGAGAAGCCTTGGCCGTGACTCAAGGAAAATTTAAAGGGAAGCCCAAAGGGTCTTGGAACCCTAAGAAGGTGAAGGACAAGGAAGGGAATGACGTAATGGATTTGCCGTGCCACATCCACACGAAGAAAGATGAGGAGGGTAAATTCATTTATCCGAAACATACCACTCGACAGTGTCGGCTCTTGATCCAGCAATTCCAGGGAAAACAGTCCAAGGATAAGGAAAAGAAGTCGGACAAAGTTGAAGACAAAGAAGATAGTGATGATGGATATCCCCAGGTCAATTCCACCCTGATGATTTTTGCTGATGTTGAAAGCAAAAGTCGATTGAAAGTTATCAACCGTGAGGTGAATATGGTTGCTCCGGTGACACCCAGTTATCTGAAATGGTCTCAGACTGCCATCACATTCGACCAGTCCGATCATCCGACACACATAGCCACCCCTGGGAGGCAAGCTTTGGTGGTCGACCCAGTCGTCGAAGGCACTCGACTGACTAAAGTTTTGATGGATGGTGGCAGTGGCCTGAATATTTTGTATGCAGAGACGTTGAAAGGGATGGGCATTCCGATGTCCAGACTCAGTGCCAGCAACATGAGTTTCCATGGAGTAATTCCTGGGAAGAAGGCTGAGTCACTCGGCCAAATTGCTCTTGATGTGGTTTTCGGTGATTCCAAGAATTACCGCAAAGAAAAGTTGACGTTTGAAGTTGTGGATTTCCAGAGTGCTTATCACGCTATTTTGGGCAGGCCAGCTTATGCACGTTTCATGGCTCGACCATGTTATGTGTACCTCAAATTGAAAATGCCTGGTCCCAAAGGTGTGATCACCATTACTGGCAATCGGAAGAAGGCAGAAGGGTGCTTCCAGAAGGGCTCAAAGATCGCCGATGCTCAGATGGCAGTGGTAGAGCTGCAGGAATACCAGAAAACTGCAGATCCGAGTGACTTGTTGCGAGCCAAGAAGCCTGCTACGGAATCAGCGTTTCAGTCGTCCGGTGAGACCAAGCCGATTCACATTCACCCGACCGACCCCAGTGCTGCTCCGACCCATATTTCTACAACACTCGACTCCAAATAGGAAGAAGCGCTCATCCAGTTCCTCCGTGAGAACTGGGACATCTTCGCATGGAAGCCTTCAAACATGCCGGGTGTTCCCAGGGGGCTGGCTGAGCATCGTCTACGAGTCGACTCAAAAGTGAAACATGTCAAGGAGCATCTTCGATGGTCCGCCGTCCAGAAGAGAAAGGCCATTGGCGAAGAGGTGGCTCGGCTCTTAGCAGCAGAGTTTATCCGAGAGATTTATCACTCCGAGTGGCTCGCCAATGTTGTCATGGTCCCCAAGAAGGACAAGTCGCTTCGCATGTGCATTGACTTCAAACATATCAATCGGGCCTGCCCGAAAGATCATTTTCCTCTCCCCCGCATCGACCAAATAGTCGACTCGACTGCGGGATGTGAGCACCTGCCTTTTTTAGACGCCTATTCCGGTTACCATCAGATCCGTCTGTATGGACCCGACGAGATCAAAACAGCTTTCATCACTCCATTCGGAAGCTTCTGTTATGTCACCATGCCATTCGGCCTCAAGAATGCCGGAGCCACGTTCATGAGGATGATTCAGAAGTGTTTGCTCACTCAAATCAGTCGGAATGTGGAAGCATACATGGATGATATTGTGGTCAAATCACGGAAGGGTTCCGACCTGCTGACTGACCTTGCTGAAACATTTGCCAACCTCAGGAGGTATGATATCAAGCTTAATCCATCAAAGTGCACATTCGGAGTTCCTGGCGGAAAGTTACTCGGTTTTCTCGTTTCCGAACGAGGAATCGACGCCAACCCAGAAAAGTTGGTACTATACTCCGAATGAAACGCCCTGTGCGTGTGCACGATGTCCAGAAACTTACTGGATGCTTGGCCACTTTAAGTCGATTCATCTCTCGTCTCGGTGAAAAGGCATTGCCTCTTTACCGACTGATGAAGAAGTCAGACAAGTTCGAGTGGACTCCCGAAGCTGATGCAGCGTTTGCAGAGCTAAAAGCTCTGCTCTCCACCCAGCCGGTGCTTGCTGCCCCAATCAGCAAAGAGCCTTTGCTGCTTTACATTGCAGCCACAGGACAAGTCGTCAGTACAGTACTTACGGTCGAGCGGGAAGAAGAAGGAAAAGCCTTCAAAGTTCAGCGCCCAGTATATTATCTTTCTGAAGTGTTGACCCCATCAAAGCAAAGATACCCTCATTATCATAAGCTTGTATATGGGATTTATATGACCATGAAGAAGGTTGCTCATTACTTCTCTGACCATTCCATTACAGTCGTCAGCGACGCCCCATTGTCAGAGATTCTGCACAACAGAGATGCAACTGGTCGAGTGGCAAAATGGGCGACTGAACTCCTTCCCCTTGATATCAAGTTTGAGGCAAAGAAAGCCATCAAGTCCCAAGCAGTAGCAGATTTCATCGCCGAGTGGATTGAACAGCAACTGCCGACTCAAGTTCACTCGGAGCACTGGACCATGTTCTTTGATGGTTCTAAGATGCTGAATGGTTCCGGTGCTGGGGTAGTGTTGGTTTCCCCCCGAGGAGATAAGCTCAGATATGTGCTCCAGATCCACTTTGATTCCTCCAACAATGAAGCAGAATACGAAGCACTTTTGTATGGGTTGCGTATGGCCATTTCACTCGGCGTCCGTCGCCTCATGGTCTATGGCGACTCAGATTTGGTGGTCAATCAGGTGGTGAAGGAGTGGGACGTCAGAAGTCCAGCCATGACTGGTTACTGCAATGCGGTGAGAAAGCTAGAGAAGAATTTTGAGGGGTTAGAGCTCCATCACATACCCCGACTGAAAAATCAAGCGGCTGGTGATTTGGCAAAAATAGGTTCCAAGAGAGAATCTGTTCCCAGTAATGTGTTTTTGGAGCACATCCATACACCATCAGTTCAAGAGGATCCTTTCACCGAAGAAGCTCCACAGCCAAAAAGTGTCACAAATCCGACCGAAGTTGAAGACCCAGCTGTGGTCGACCTGATCATGGAAGTTTTGGTCATCACTCTCGACTGGACAGAGCCATACATCACGTATATCCTAAGGAAAGAGCTCCCAGAGAATGAAGAATAGGCTCGACAGATCATCCGTCGATCCAAAGCCTTTACCGTGATAAAGGGACAGTTGTATAGAGAAAGCGCGACTGGAGTCGGTCAGAAATGTATAACACCAGAAGAAGGTCGGATAATCCTTGACGATATCCACTCGGGGACCTGTGGTCATCATGCGTCCTCTCGGACCATTGTGGCTAAAGCATACCGAGCGGGATTTTACTGGCCAAGAGCAAATGAAATGGCAAAGGAAATAGTCGACAAGTGTGAAGGATGTCAGTTCTATTCCAATCTATCGCACAAACCCGCCTCAGCCTTGAAGACCATTCCAACTCATCTGGCCCTTCGCTATTTGGGGGTTGGATATGGTTGGACCACTGAGAACTGGCAGGAGCGGCTTCACTCACTTACTAGTGGCAGTCAACAAGTTTACTAAATGGATTGAAGCTAAGCCTATCAAGAATCTTGATGGTGGTACTGCTATCAGCTTCATCAGAGAGTTGACATTCAGATATGTAGTTCCGCACAACATCATCACTGATAATGGATCAAACTTTGATTCTGACGAATTCAAAGGTTTTTGCGCCTCTCAAGGCACCAGAGTCGACTACGCTTCAGTCGCTCACCCCCAGTCGAATGGACAAGCTGAACGGGCAAACGGTCTAATTCTCAAAGGACTGAAACCCCGACTGATGCGCGATCTCAAACACGCAGCAGGCGCATGGGTCGACGAACGTTCATCAGTTCTTTGGGGATTGAGGACCACTCCTAATCGGCCAACTGGGAGAACTCCATTCTTCCTGGTCTATGGAGCTGAAGCAGTTCTGCCGAGTGATGTGCTTCACAATGCACCCCGAGTCGAGCTCTACACTGAAGATGAGGCAGAACAAGCCCGGCAGGACGCAGTCGACCTTCTAGAAGAAGAAAGAGAGATGGCCATGATCCGATCGACTATCTATCAGCAGGACTTGCGTCGATTCCATGCCAGAAACGTGAAGAGTCGAGCTTTCCAGGAAGGAGACTTGGTCCTCCGAGTGGATCAACAGAAGCCACACAAGCTCGCTCCTACTTGGGAAGGTCCCTTCATCGTCACCAAGGTTCTCCACAATGGAGCGTACCGTCTTTACAATGTCGATCACCAGATTGACGAGCCACGAGCTTGGAACGCGGAGCTGCTCCGCCCCTTTTATACTTAAGTACTCACTCGGATGAGATGTAATAAAAGTACCTCTGTAGTTTGTTTATCAAAGACAAGAGTGTTATAATTTTCCCAGTGATTGTTGTTACTTTTGTTTACGTGAGAAACCCCCCAGTGGGTGGCTTAGCTGCGAATCCGTTTCGCCTAAGTTTGTAAAAAAAATCCCTACCGAGTGGTGAGTCAGCCTTCCACTCGGGGGCTTGGCTGCAAATCCGTTTCGCCTAAGTACTTAAAAATCCTACCGAGTGGTGAGCCAGCCTCCCACTCGGAGGCTTAGCTGCAGTCCCAGTACTCGCCTAAGTTTAAAAAATCCTACCGAGTGGTGAGCAAGCCTCGCACTCGGAGGCTTAGCTGCAGTCCCAGTACTCGCCTAAGTTTAAAAAATCCTACCGAGTGGTGAGCCAGCCTCCCACTCGGAGGCTTAGCTGCAGTCCCAGTACTCGCCTAAGTTTAAAAAATCCTACCGAGTGGTGAGCCGGCCTCCCACTCGGAGGCTTAGCTGCAGTCCCAATACTCGTCTAAGTTAAAAAATCCTACCGAGTGGTGAGCCAGCCTCCCACTCGGAGGCTTAGCTGCAGTCCCAGTACTCGCCTAAGTTTAAAAAATCCTACCGAGTGGTGAGCAATCCTCCCACTCGGGGGCTTAGCTGTAGTCCAGTACTCGCCTAAGTATTTGAAAATCCTACCGAGTGGAGAGCAGTCCTCCCACTCGGGGGCTTAGCTGCAGTCCAGTACTCGCCTAAGTATTTGAAAATCCTACCGAGTGGAGAGCAGTCCTCCCACTCGGGGGCTTAGCTGCAGTCCAGTACTCGCCTAAGTATTTGAAAATCCTACCGAGTGGAGAGCAGTCCTCCCACTCGGGGGCTTAGCTGCAGTCTAGTACTCGCCTAAGTATTTGAAAATTCCACTGAGTGGAGAGCAATCCTCCCACTCGGGGGCTTAGCTGCAGTCTAGTACTCGCCTAAGTATTTGAAAATCCTACCGAGTGGAGAGCACTCCTCCCACTCGGGGGCTTAGCTGCAGTCCAGTACTTGCCTAAGTATTTGAAAATCCTACCGAGTGGAGAGCACTCCTCCCACTCGGGGACTCAGCTGCGGTCCAGTGCTCGCCTAAGTACTTAATCCATTCCGATCTGTAAGGATGACGAGGTGCAGGTCGACTGCTATCTTCTCCTTCGGAGCTACGCCACAAATACAACGTGTGCTCTGCAAGGATGACGAGGTGCAGGTCGACTGCTACCTTCTCCTTCCGAGCTACGCCACAAATACAATGTGCGCTCTGCAAGGATGATGAGGTGCAGGTCGATTACTGCCTTCTCCTTTTGAGCTACGCCACAAATACAATGTGCGTTCCATCCTGATCCGCAAGGACGCAGGTCGACTGCAATCTGTGCTCCATCCCTACCTGCAAGAGCGATGAAGTGCAGGTCGACTGGACTTTCCACCTCAGAGCTGTGTCTCAAGCATTAAAGTATATTCCGAGTGAGGAACAAAGTTCGCTCGAAGGAAAATGCAAGCATATTCAACGATAAACAAAGTTTAGATAACGGATTCAGAAGTGTTCAGGCGTCAAGCCTGTAAAAGTTTATCAGTTACAAAACCACTCGGCATTCCGAGGCAAATTTAAGGTGAGGCATAAACGTTTTTCTTACTCCTCAGGTGGAGGATTGGAGGGCGTGACAAACTGGTCCAGGTCTATTCCATCAGCAATCCGAGTGGCAGTAGCAATGAAGGTTTCCATGAAAGATTGGAAGTCATGCTTCTTGGTATTGGCCACTTTGATGGACGCCAGCTTGTCCTCTCGCGCGTCCTTGTAGTGAACATGGACCAGGGATAGAGCAACGTCAACACCACACCTGGCAGAAGACTTTTTCCATTCTTGCACTCGACCTGGAACGTCATTTAGTCGAGTCATCAGAGACTCGAGGTCATTTTGAAGCGTCTCTCCTGGCCAGAGTCTCATGTCGATTCGCGACACCACAACCTTCAGTCGAGCAAGATAGTCAACAACTCCAGCAACACGAGACTCCAGTCAGAACACGTTCATAGCGGCCTCTTCCTTCACAGGAGAGTTAATGGGGTCCAAGTTTGTCTCGAGTCGACTGGTCTCCTCCTCGAAGCTTTGACAGAATTCTATAAACACAGTTTGAAGTTAAGCCAACAGTTCTACGATGAGTCGATGATAACGAGTCAGTTGGATAAAAGAGATTACCTTCAAGCATGAGGAATAACTTCTTGGTGAGCCCTTCTAGATAAGCCTCCAGATCGTTCTTCTTCCCCACCAGTTCGCTAGCCTTGTCACTCAGAGATATCTTGTCATTCTTCAGACGACTGACCTCCTTGTTGGCCGCGTCGAGAGCAGCTTTCAGATTGGTATTCTCCTCTTCAAGTTTTCCGACTGAAGCCATCTTTTCTTCCGCAAGCTTTGTCTTGTCCAAAGCTGCCTTCTGCGCCTCAGCAAGGTCATGGTCCTTCTTCTTTAGAGCCTCCTTCAGTTTATCTGCAAAGTGACAATGAGATCAGAATCAGGAATGGACAAAAAGATAAAGACAGTCGTCAAGATTCTCACCAAACATACCTTTTGCTTCATCCTTCGCCTTCGTAAAGTTCTCCTGAACAAGCTTCAAGTCAAGTTCGAGCTGGATATGTTTGTTCTCCAATTCAGTATAGCGAGCCACAAGCTCGCAAGATTTCTACGAAAGGACAGTCGACAAACATTAAAGATAGGTTGCTTCCGAGTGACTAAGAGAAAAATCGTTGCATTTCTAAGACTACAGCCGAATCAAAATATTCAACGGTAGTCTCGGGGACTACACCCAGTGGGTGCACTCAGCGTGCCCCCACTAGTTCTACCGACTCGGTTCGACCAGTCGAAGGAAAGAGACAAAAAGGTTATGATCCTAAACCATAGCTAACTGCCAGCACTCAGCCACGGTATCATCACGATCTAAAAAAAAGAGAGAGGTTCTTCAGACCTTAGTCAACTGCCAGCAGTCGACCATGGTCTCGGGGACTACACCCAGTGGGTGCACTCAGTGTGCCCCCACTGGTTCCAAGATTCCATTCGATCAGACCGAGTGGAGAAGTTAGAGTGATGAAATTCAAAGTATAAAGACTACAGTCGACTGCCAGCAGTCCATCATAGTCTCGGGGACTACACCTAGTGGGTGCACTCAACGTGCCCCCACCAATCCAAAAATTCAATCGACACACCCACTGGGTGTACAGATACAAAGATCTTCAGAAAGAAGAGTTTTCAGATACCATATCCTAACAGAACAAGCGGTGACCAACTAACTAGACGTTGCTCTGAAGAGCTGAGCTTGCATCATAAGCCGCTTGGCTGGCGTCCCGGATCGCCTTCACCTGCTCCATCATGACCCCCGCCTGGTGTATAGCCTCCTTAGCAGCACCCGCTTGGTCCTCTGGGACGTGGTGTGTGGCGAAAAGGGAAGGCAGATCAGCAGTCGATGACGAAGGTCGAGCACTCGTCAGCGGCACAGCGAAGGACACGGAAGTCCGAGTGATGTTGCCACCCTCCTGAACTAGCGTCTCAGGTGCTGATGCAACCTGACCAGTCTTGCCAGCAGGCGCCTTTTTATTCCTCCTCGGCCTCAGCGGCGCCTCATCGTCATCATCAGGGAGATCAATGACATGAGGTGGGGCTACAGGAAAGATTCAAAGTTAAAAATGAAGATCCAATCGACCAAAAGCGAAGCTACAGAGATCATACCAAGGTTGGAGGTGGCAGCATCTTCCATTTCTTGGTCTTCGTTCCTGACTGAGGTCTCGGAGGTAGCAGCACTGCGGATTTCAGAAATCAGTCGGTTAGCCAACGAGTCGACCAAGAGTCTATCCATGCTAAACGAGAAAACACAAGTTCTGATGTTACCCGGAAATTGTGGGAATGGCCATTCTCATCTTGGGCAGGGCCTTCGACGGCTTTGATGACGCCGCTCGGGGATGATTCGGCGCTTTTTCAGTCGGTGCAGGAGAGAACGTCCGAGGGCGTTTCGTCGACTGCCGAACAGGCACAGTCACTTTACCACGCTCGACCGCGGGGTCGTGGGTGAGCTTGGATCGCCTTTCCGTGCGAGGAGGGTCGACTTCCTCCTCCTCTTCCTCCCCCTCCTCTTCACCGGAGCCGTCGTCATCTTCATCCCCCTCACCATCAGATTGCCACTCCTCCTGACTTTCACCTCCGCTCGCCTCCTCCTCCTTGACCTGTTCTTGCACCCCGTTGGGCATCGAGTACATCTCAGTAGTGGCCTAGAAGACAACAAACAAGACAGAAGTCACTCGACTGATTTTAAGCAAAGCAAAGTGAAGAAAACATGATCACAGTCGGAGATGCAGAATTGGACCTTGTCTACTTCGTATGATTGGTTGAGTGGAGGAATCCTCCTAGCTCCTCGGGGGTTGTCCTTGTTCCCTGTGATGGCAGCCATCCACCTCTCCAGCGTGGCATCCTCGACCTCCTCCGGGTGGATCTGAGTGGTGTCTTCAGTGCCAGAATACATCCACATCGGATGTTCTCGATATTGAAGCGGCTGGATGCGTCGTCGGAGGAAGACCTCCAAGAGATCCATGCCGGTCACCCCGTCACGGATAAGCTGGACTACACGCTTGACCAGCACCTTAACATGCGCCTTCTCCTCCGGGATCACCTTCAAAGAGGAAGGATTCCTCACTCGGCCCATAGAAAAAGGAGGGAGTCCAGTCGACTGCCCTGGCGTCGGATGGTCTTTGCAGTAAAACTAGGTCGACTGCCATCCACGGACCGAGTCGGGAAGGACCATGGCCAGAAAGGCACTTTTCCCCCTCATCTGAACTCCAAGACCCCCACACATCTGAATCATTTGGGTTCTCTCGTCACTCGGATTGGCCTTTTTCACCGTCTGGGAGCGACAGGTGAAAATGTGCTTGAAAAGACCCCAATGAGGCCGACAACCCAAGAAATTCTCGCACAAGGACACGAAAGCAACGAGATACATGATGCAGTTGGGTGTGAAGTGGTGGAGTTGTGCCCCAAAGAAGTTCAAAAATCCCCGAAAGAAAGGGTGAGGAGGCAAAGAAAACCCGCGGTCAACATGGGTGGCCAAGAGGACACACTCACCCTCCTGAGGCTGCGGCTCCGACTCCTTCCCCGGGAGCTGCGTTGATCCATGGGGGATCAGTCCTTCATTGGCCAGGTCGTCAAGATCTTTGTGACGGATCCTCGAGCGGATCCAGTCGCCCTGGATCCAGCCCCGCGGCAGGCCGGCCCTTGACGAAGATCCGCCCCGACTGGTCGCCCTTCCCTTCGCCTTCGCCGTCGCCTTCTTCGCCCGCTCCAAAGCCGTCATCTTATCCTTCACCATCGTCACCGGCGAAGCGTGCACGGAGCAGCAACGCTGAGATAGAGGCGAACGTGGCGGATAAGTCTGAGGAAGAGGGAGAGGAAATGAGAGCGCACTGTTCAAAAACCCCTGTCCGGCGCCTTATATGAGGTTGCTTCCGAGTGACTGACTTGTAGGCCCGGGCGATCCTGTCAAATCCCGCAACGGTCGCACGCACGATATGTGGCGAAAAAGGTGGCGTGGAGATCGAGGCATTCCTGCCCTATCCCATCCGAGTACCACGGCCTCCTCCGCCCCGCGCGCTTCCCGAAATTTGAATCCCGCTAAATCCGCAAACTGCAGAGCAACTTGTCAGACGGGAGATTTCCTCCGCTCTGTCGTTCAGAGTTCTCCAAGTAAAGAAAATTCACTCGACGGATACAAAGAATGGATCAAGGCGACTGAAAAAGAAGTTGATGCCGTCACCTAAGTTCATTGATCCAGAACAAGACATGCTCATCGCACGAAAAATGGGTCGGAAGAGTTCTCAACTCCTTCCCCACTCAAACCTCGATCCATTCGGGGGCTAATGATGAAGCCACGTACTTAGGGTAGGGTCATGGACCTGTCCAAGGTACCCTCCCCAAGGACATCTCTAGAAGAAACCACTGTCAGTCGACTCAGAAGTATTCCACTCGACGGACTTGAAGACACTCGACCATGAAGCCAACCACTCGACCGCCAGGAGATCTAAAGTCAGTCTGCACACAAACGGTCGGTCATTAAGTAGCTTTTATTGTCATCATAGCACTTTATGTGGGGCATTACCAGTAACCCCCGACCTTAATGTACTTTAAACCCTACATAACTGAGGACCGGAGGGGTCTAGCGAACTCTATATAAGCCACCCCCCTCCTCAGTGTCAAGGGTTCGCACCCCTGTAACTCATACGCATATAATCCAGTCGACCGCCTCCGGGCTCCGAGACGTAGGGCTATTACTTCCTCCGAGAAGGGCCTGAACTCGTAAATCTCTTGCGTATACAACTACTCCATAGCTAGGATCTTGCCTCTCCATTCCTACCCCCCTATTCTACTGTCAAACTTAGAACCACGACAAGACCATCTTCAAGCTTCATGAGAAAATCGAGCACCTCCAAGCCCAGATCTATGACCCGCAAAACCAAAACTGTGAGTATGAATATATATTCAAGAGGATGAGTTTGGCTGCAGATTTGAGGATTCCGGAGACTCGATCATCCCTCTATGATGGTGATCCCATGCCTTGGAAGACGGAAGACAAGCCTACATCATCAACAACTCCATCATCACCCCCCCGAAGAACTAAACGAATGGGTATGGGCACTCCCCTTGGCAACTGCCAAGCTTGGGGGAGGTGCCCCGGTATCGTATCACCATCACACTCCTACCTTTACCATTTTACTTAGTCCGTTCCTTTTGGTAATATCTTGATCTAGTAGAATAATGTTTTAGTACGATTTAGTTTTGAGTTTTGCCTTATGATGCTTCTATGTAATCGAGTCCGTGAGCTATATAATAAAGATTAGTGTTGAGTCAAGGGCTTTGCTATCTTGCTATGATCTTGAGGAAATAAAAGAAAAATAAAGAATAAAAATAAATAAAAGAGATCATGTTGATCTTATGGAAAGTAATGACTTCACATATAAAGAGTATGATGAATAAAAGTTGTTGAGAGTTGACAAACATAGTTTTGGTCATCGTTGCAATTAATAGGAAGTAATAAAGAAAGAGAGGTTCTCACATATAAATATAATATCTTGTACATATTTTATGATTGTGAGCACTCATTAAAGTATGACATGCTAAAGAGTTGATGTTGGACAAGGAAGAAAACGTAATGGGTTATGTTTTCTTATATCCGAAATAAAGTATATTGTCATGGATCGTCCAACATGTTGAGCTTGCCTTTCTCCCCCATGCTAGACAAATTCTTTGCACCAAGTAGAGATACTACTTGTGCTTCCAAATATCCTTAAACCCAGTTTTGTCATGAGAGTCCACCATATCTACCTATGGATTGAGTAAGGTCCTTCAAGTAAGTTGTCATGTTGCATGCAATGAAAATTGCTCTCTAAATATGTATGACTTATCAGTGTGGAGAAAATAAGCTTTATACGATCTTGTGATATGGAAGCAATAAAAGCGACGGACTGCATAATAAAGGTCCATATCACAAGTGGCAATATAAAGTGACGTTCTTTTGCATTAAGATTTCGTGCATCCAACCTAAAAGCACATGAAAACCTCTGCTTCCCTCTGCGAAGGGCCTATCTTTTATTCTTGTCTTATACATTATGCAAGAGTCATGGTGATCTTCACCTTTCCCTTTTATATTTTATCCTTTGGCAAGCACCTTGTGTTGGAAAGATCATGATATATATATATCCAATTGGATGTAGGTTAGCATGAACTATTATTGTTGAGATTACCCTTGAGGTAAAAGGTTGGGAGGCAACACTATAAGCCCCTATCTTTCTCTGTGTCCGATTAAAACTCCATACCCATAGGTATTGCGTGAGTGTTAGCAATTGTGAAAGACTAAATGATAGTTGAGTATGTGGACTTGCTGAAAAGCTCTTATTGACTCTTTCCGATGTTATGATAAATTGCAATTGCTTCAGTGACCAAGATCATAGTTTGTTAGTTTTCAATGAAGTTTCTAATTCATACTTGACATTGTGGATAGATTATTACTTTAGCATAAGAAATCATATGACAATATATATATATATATATATATATATATATATATATATGTTGCTGTTATAAGAATGATCATGATGCCCTCATGTCCGTATTTTATTTTATCGTCACCTCCATCTCTAAACATGTGGACATATTTTTCGATATCGGCTTCCGCTTGAGGACAAGCGAGGTCTAAGCTTGGGGGAGTTGATACGTCCATTTTGCATCATGCTTTTATATTGATATTTATTGCATTATGGGCTGTTGTTACACGTTATGTCACAATACTTATGCCTATTCTCTCTTATTTTACAAGGTTTACATGAAGAGGGAGAATGCTGACAACTGGGATTCTGGGCTGGAAAATGAATATTAGAGACCTATTTTGCACAACTCCAAAAGTCCTGAAACTCCACGAAAATCATTTTTGGAATTAATAATAAATATTGAGCAGAAGAAATACCAGAGGGGGCCACCCCCTGTCCACGAGGGTGGGGGCGCGCCCTACCCCCTGGGCGCGCCCCCTGCCTCGTGGGCCCCTGGCAGCCTTCCGGTGACCATCTTCTACTATATGAAGGCTTTTACCCTGGAAAAAATCATAAGCAAGCTTTCGGTACGAAACACCACCGCCATGAGGTGGAACCTTGGCAGAACCAATCTAGGGCTCTAGCGGAGCTGTTCTGCCGGGGAAACATCCCTCTGGGAGGGGGAAATCATCACCATCGTCATCACCATCGATCCTATCATCGGGAGGGGGTCAATCTCCATCAACATCTTCACTAGCACCATCTCCTCTCAAACCCTAGTTCATCTCTTATATTCAATCTTTGTCCCAAAACCTCATATTGGTACCTGTGTGTTACTAGTAGTGTTGATTACGCCTTGTAGTTGATGCTAGTTGGTTTATTCGGTGGAAGATCATGTGTTCAGATCCTATATGCATATTAATACCCCTCTGATTATGAACATGAATATGATTTGTGAGTAGTTACGTTTGTTCCTGAGGACATGGGAGAAGTCTTGCTATTAGTAGTCATATGAATTGGGTATTCTTTCGATATTTTGATGAGATGTATGTTGTCTCTCCTCTAGTGGTGTTATGTGAACGTCAACTAAATGACACTTCACCATTATTTGGGCATAGAGGAAGGCATTGGGAAGTAATAAGTAGATGATGGGTTGCTAGAGTGACAGAAGCTTAAACCCTAGTTTATGCGTTGCTTCGTAAGGGGCTGGTTTGGATCCATATGTTTCATGCTATGGTTAGGTTTACCTTAATACTTATTTTGTAGTTGCGGATGCTTGCAATAGGGGTTAATCATAAGTGGGATGCTTGTCCAAGAAAGGGCAGTACCCAAGCACCGGTCCACCCACATATCAAATTATCAAAGTACCGAACACAAATCATATGAGCGTGATGAAAACTAGTTTGACGATAATTCCCATGTGTCCTCGGGAGCGCTTTTGTCTATATAAGAACTTGTCCAGGCTTGTCCTTTGCTACAAAAAGGATTGGGCCACCTTGATGCACCTTATTTACTTTCATTGCTTGTTACTCGTTACAAATTACCTTATCACAAAATTATGTGTTACCGATAATTTCAGTTCTTGCAGAGAATACCTTACTGAAAACCACTTGTCATTTCCTTCTACTCCTCGTTGGGTTCGACACTCTTAGTTATCGAAAGGACTACGATAGATCCCCTACACTTGTGGGTCATCACACCCATTGTTGGTCCCGATATGTTATATGGATGGATCGGCGACGACACCGGTTTTAGAGATGGGGAGTGAGAGCACTCCACATTATCGAGTTTGTAGGTGTGAATGGTGGCTTCGGGTGGATTGATGTATGTTCTTGTTAGATCTTTGTGAAATAATTAATAAAGATGGCTGCATGCATCGATTGATGCAGAGGCCGGGGTTTAACCTCCTTTTCTAAAAAAGTTATACTTCTAGGTGGTAATTTATTGAACCAAGTTCTAGAACCGCCTACAAGTAGTAGTGAAAAAAGAAACAGCTTAAGCATGAATTATTGGATGTTTGTATCTTTCTTAGCAAAGAGTCTAGTGGTATCTTCAAGTTCATGGACATGATCAAACGTACTTTCTTCCTCTCTACATTGGAACCCAATTGATTAAAAAACGTTGGGTTCCACAAGAAAATCATAAGCATCATCATCATTCATCAACATAAAATAGGAGAAGCACAAAGATCATCTTCAAAAAGAAGCATGTCTCCTATAATATCTCATCAAGATCTTTATCGGTGTCGGATACCATGAAAGCTTTGGCAAAATTTCATCATATGCAAATAGGTGTAGTAGGAGTAGGTGGTGTGCCAATGATGTACCGGGTGCATTACCAATTGTTTCTTTTCATTTTCTTCATAGCAAGATGTCTATCACGTAATTCTCCCGATGGAGGAGTTGCAACAGAAGTAGCAGTAACACCTTTGATAATAAGTGACACACTAGAGGATGATTCATGCATACATGATGGTGGTGGTGGTGTCACGAGTTGATTCAAAATAGTGGGTCAATCAAGAGTACTACGGGTGATTAAGACATTATGTGTTCTTGTAGTGGAAGAAAAAAAATGTTGTCGTTTGGTCCCGAGCTTTTCCTGTGGCGGATAATAAATTTTAGAAAGCAAGTAACTATCAAGCAGGCTTATAAATAAAGCATGCTCTACGGCAACGACACCCATAAATAGTCTCGATACCCCATAGGTCTAGGGATCGCAGCATTCTTCATTGGGTAGTATTAGAACCTTAATTTATATTCGACATGATGTGAGCAAATGAATCTTATAAGCTTTAAAAGTTGAGTCATCAATTCAACCACACCTGAAACAAGAACTTGCTTGAAGAAATTATTTGTAGTAATGGCAATGTGCTGAATGTAGTAATGACATGATAGCAACAGAGTAACATGAAGTGGGAAAATCCCTAGCAATTGCTAAGTATCACATGACTTGAGGAGAGCAAGAATTAGGGGGAAACGTAGGCATGGACATGGATATTGGGATGTTGCATGAATGATATCAATTGTGTAATAGAGCAACTAACAAGATTCATTCTCTAGCTCATCTTATTGAATTACTGTAGGCACTGTGTGTGGTTGAATGTGCTTAGTTCTAAGAACTTGCCGTCCATCTATTGTCCAACCATTCCATGTACCGGGGTCCTGTTGGAATCTAAAAGCAATTAAGGTGACCTTTTTGAGTCAATCATGACAACACATTAACACTTCATGAACTAGATGATACCCCACATGCTGCTGCAGGAATATGTTGAAATATATTCTGATTCGATTTGGTTGTATAGAATAGAATTTTAAATTAATAATATGAGAGCTAAAAATACATATGGTTTACTATATTGAAGTATTGAGTAAAGTCTTCTCCCATACATATTTGGATGTTGAGGTGGGCCTTTCCATTGCTTATCGATAGAAATATGTTACCGGGGTGCTATCTTTTGGATATAGAAGAAATAGAAGGAATTAATAACGCAATAATTGAAATTTAAAATACATATTATTTATTGTATTAATTTAATTATAGAGTTGAGTATATTTCTCATGCATATTTGCATGTTGAGGTGGGCCTTTCCCATGCATGTTTGCATGTTGAGGTGGCATGTATGCATGCAGATTATTACACATGGTTGGGGAGAGCATGATGGTGATGCTAGACAAGGGGTTAATTGAGTTGATGGTGAAGTTTTCCCTTCATCGGAGGTAGGGTCCCGCCTCCAACAATCCTTTTGGAGTAAGATCAACAATGTGAGCCACCACTACCTTGAGAAAAAAGGGATAATTGATTTTATGCCCCTAGTTGGGTCACACTCGGCAGTTTTACCCCTAGTTTCCGAAAACACTCGTTCATGTCCAAAACATTTTCCTCATCTTATGATTTTGCCCTTCCATCTGAATTCCGTCCGGTCAAACGTGTTTGACCGTTAGAGAGACATTTTTCTGGACCATTTTGCCCCTCCTTACAACTTCAGTTAAAAATCAAAGAAAAAACAATGTGATGGTTACATGTAGGACCCAACTAAATGCAAAAGAAAAAACACTATCTCTCCCCCTAAGCAACCTCACTTTCCCATCCTGCCGCCGCCGGCGTGGCCACACGCGACCGTCGACGCATTCCCTACCCCCGACGCCCCCAATAACCACCTCCCTCTCCCATCCCACGCGCGACCTCGCTCAGCCGACCGCCGTGCTAATGGACCTCAAAGCCATGGTGGTCATCTGCGATGGATGTGGCAGAGGCGGTGCCACCGCTGGAGAACATGGCTCACCACGACGGCATGGGACCTGGCAGAGAGGAGGGACGGGACCGTGTCCTCCCCGTGTTTGCGCTGGTCGCGTCGATGGTGCTCTGGCCATGCAAGGGGCGTCGGGGGTGAGCAGGAGGAGCATGCGTTGGCCGGGTGCAGTGCACTGGATCTGGGCGGGGGTGAGACAACATGTGCAGCACCGATCGATAGAGAGAGGGCACCTCCCCATTTGCCAAATCCACTAGATCTGAGCAAGATGGCAAGCGCACAACCTGTGCAGGTGGTTGCGGCCACGGAAGGTGGCGCGGGGATGGAGGAGGACACGCCGACTGACGGGGATGGCAAATCACTCGGCCGTCCTAGACCTCCACCCCGCGGCCCCCTATCGCCGGTACTCTCGCATGACCATGTCGTCATCTGCAGCTGTCGCCCGCCTCGGATGCAACCTCCAACGACCCTGACAGACCTCATGAGCACTTCCCAATGGTTGGTAGCCCTCGGCACGCCGCCGTTCGCCGACACTCACAACGAGCCTCCCCTCAACACTCTGGATCCATCCCCTCTCTTTGACCGATTTTGACCAGATCCTTTAGTAAGAGATCAGAGACACGATGGGTCCCACCTATAAGAGACACACTGCCTTTTCTTTCTTTCTTTTAACCAGAGTTTTAAGGAGGGGCAAAGGGGTCCAGAAAAATGTCCCTCTATCAGTCAAACACCTTTGACCAGATGGAATCGTGACGGAAGGGCAAAAGAATAAGAGAAGCAAAGTGGCTTGGGCAAGACCGAGTGTTTTTGGAAACTAGGGGCAAACCTGTTGAGCAGTACACAACTAAGGGCATCAAATTAATTACCCCAAGAAAAAAATATGAGATAAACATGAGGGGGGTAGAACACTTATGAGCCAGGGGCATCAGAGAGGCACCCAAGGTGGCGTGGTGGCCCAGACACCCAACCTAGTTGCCTAAAGATCAAATCTCGTACCTTGTTGTCCATCGCTAAAGGTTGGGGCATCGGTCTTTTGAGAAGTTATGTGGAAGAGAACTTATGTGTGGTTGTTTCTGGAAGACTGCTTATGTGAGGCAATGAGACGTTTTCTTTTTCACGGCTCACAATGATCGATGATTGACCGATGGCAAAACAATTTTATTTTCAATTTATAGGGGAACCTTCTAGATTATTGGATGAATCAATGGTGATTGTTGGATGGTTGATATATGTTACTCATTGACTCCCAGTTCATTCAAATTATGTGTTTGCTATAATGTTTAATGACATATCACTCCTGCTGATTTTATCACGGTGAAGCATAAGAACGCGAAATTAATGATTGTGAGACTCAAGTACGTTGCACCATTAAGGTTGTTATTCTGTCATCACATACATTCTTTTTTTACGATATATACATTCTGTTTGGGCATTCTTTATTTCTAAAATATAATCATTTCCATGATTGAGACGCATCTTGAGTGTATGTGTGCAGTTGGTTTATTTACAATGCAATTAGTGTGGCTAAGTCTACGGTCTACATCATGAGTTAAACCAAGCGGACAAGGAAACATGTATAGATATCATTACATGACTTTAGTTTCTATTTGAAAAACTCTAAGAGAAGAATGAAATAATTTTGCAGTTTTGGTAAATTGTAGTTTTAGCAATTGTTAGAAGAACATGTACTAATAAATGGCATTTAACAATACTTATTGTTGTAGTAGTGGATTTTAATCCTACTCAAGGTCCCACCCTCTGTCCTACATGGAGTGCCACCCAGGCAGTCATCACAAGTCAAGACAGTCAACAATTATCCAAGTCACCCCGTGGGTCCAAATAGACTACTCCGGTCAATGAAAGTCCAAGCAAGACTTCATGGCCAACCAGTCAAAGGAGAAGGACCACACAAAAGAACAAGTTAAATGTGAGGACACGATAGCACAGAGGCTCAAGCTCAAACAAGGAAGCCTCCTCGTTGAAAGGATCAATACAGTCGACTAGAGGGGGGGGGGGGTAAATAGGAGACTACAAATTTTAACCTTACTTGTCAATTTTAACGTTTAGAGGGGGGGGGGTAGATAGGGTTCACTAGATTTGCAACTAGGTGGACACAACCTATATGAAAAGCAAACTTAAAGCTAACTATGCTAGGCAACAATCTAATTAGCAAGCCAACAAGCATACAAAGCAAAGTAAAGAGTGGGAAAGGATTAACCACAAGTGAAGTAAGGACACATATTTTATCCCGAAGTTCACTCTTCCTTGGGGAAGAGTTATTCTCCATTTAGAGCGGTGCCAGAGCCAAAGCTTGCGGAATGCCACAAAGGCTCATCGTAATCTCTTTCGAGTCACCCCCAATGAATGAGCCTTGAATCACTCGGGGTTGGTCTTGAAGGCGACCACCACACCTTTACAAGCTTATTCAGAGCACACCACAAGCAAGGAAGCTTCCGGAGGAACCTCTAACTGCCTAGGAGCCCAAGCTCTAATAGTAACAAGTCAACATGGAAGAAATTTTGCGGTGAACGCGATTTGGTTTGGTCAAGATTTAGATCGGGTCTTGCTCTCCCAATCCCCAAAGTTTCAATAAGTTTGGGTGGAGGGATTGAGAGTATTGAGCAGAACAGAGTGTAGCAATGGTGGAGCTCAACAAGACATTAGGGTTTTGGATGGAGGAGGAAGAGGTGGGGGGTTTATAGTGTTCTTGGCCGGATGGGGTTTTCTGCCCGTTGGACCCCGTGCGCACATGCTAAGTCAGCCCCGTGCACATGGGGTACTCAGAGACTTACGCACCACCCCATGCGCATGGGGGTCAAAAGACCTCGTGCGCACGGGGTACTCAGAGAGTTTACCCCATACCCCGTGCACACGGGGGTCAAATGACCCCGAGCGCACGGGGTACCCAGAGAGTTTCCGACTACCCCTTGCGCACAGGCTATCCAGAGAGACTCGATTGCAAACTTTCTGGGTACCTAACTAGCACACAATGGAAAATAAGGTGGTAGGTGGCAAGGCTAGGTGTATAACTTTTGGCAATGGCATTCCCACACGACACACATCCCCGGATACCCCTCTTAATAGTGGGGGTCTTTCCTACGACTCGAATCAAACCAAAAATAAAACCTTCGGATCACCGGTAGACCACGCCTTTGATCTTTTTGAATTGGGGAGGGGGGGGGGGTTGAACATCTCCATCAAGAATAACTTGGAACGAATATCCTGAGATAAACTTTACCGCCTGGTATTAGTTCCACTAACCACATTGTCATCACACCAAAATATACTTTAAGTGCCATTTGCACTTCCAATCTCCCCCTTTTTGGTGCATTGATGACAACGTGGTTAGAGCATGGCATCAAAGATACAAAAAGTAAATAGACATGCGACAAAGGTTGATCATGGTGACTCCCCCTATATGTGTGCCCGGATAAAATATATGCTTGAGTATGCATCAAGCACACACATATGAGGCTCCTGAAAGTGCAACTAATCCCTGGGTGGTTTTGGTAATTCATAACAACATATAGCTCATTGACTAATATCCTTTCAAGTTCAATATGTAGGAAAGTTCAATGAATGGCATGGCATGGACTAGAGATGTGGACCCCTAAAATGCTAAGGACACATATTGGCAAAAGCTCAAGACTCTTCATTTCTATTTTAGTGATCCAAGATCACATTGAGTTCGTAGGAAAACCAATACTATTAAAAGGGGATGAGGTGTTGCTTAATGGTCTACTTTTTCAAAATGCTTAGTGATATTGCTCCAAAGCCCTCAACCACTTTCTCATTTCCAAATATGTCCAAAACCCAAAGTCAAACTCGGCCCCGCCGAAAAATTCTATTCGGAGCCACCGAGTTCATTTGACATAGCCACTGCCAGAAACCCTAACACCTCAGTCACATTGATGCGGATCTCGGTCTCACCAAGATGGCCCTGCAAACTCTCTGTTTCCCTTTTGTAACATTCCAGTCTCACCAAAATGAGTGATCGGTCACACCAAGTTTGCTTGACCAACTCTCTGTTTGCTATTCGCTGAAATCGGTCTCACTGAGTTCAAGCAATCAGCTTCACCAAGATGAGGTTTTTCCCTAGCCCTGGCACATCGGTCTCACTGAGTTGTTCGAGTCAGTCCCACCGAGATTCCTAACATTCACATTTTGAGCTAAATCGGTCTCACCAAGTTCTTCTATTCGGTCTGACTGAGTTGGGTCAAATGTGTGTAACAGTTGGATTTTGTGTGGAGGCTATATATACCCTCCAACCCCATCTCAGTTTGAGAGAGAGCCATTAGAAAGTGCCTATCCAGCTTACATTTTCTGATAGAGAACCACCTACTCGTGTGTTGAGATCAAGATATTCCAATCCAACCACAAAAATCTTGATTTCTAGCCTTCCCCAAGTTGCTTTCCACTCAAATCATCGTTCTACCATATCCAAATCTGTGAGAGAGATTTGAGTGTTGGGGAGACTATCATTTGAAGCACAAGAGCAAGGAGTTCATCATCAACATACCATTTATTACCTTCTGGAGAGTGGTGTCTCCTAGATTGGTTAGGTGTCGCTTGGGAGCCTCCTACAAGATTGTGGAGTTGAACCAAGAAGTTTGTAAGGGCAAGGAGATCACCTACTTCATGAAGATCTACCCGAGTGAGGAAAGTCCTTCATGGGCGATGGCCATGGTGGAATAGACAAGGTTGCTTCGTCGTGGACCCTTCGTGGGTGGAGCCCTTCGTGGACCCGTGCAACCGTTACCCTTCATGGGTTGAAGTCTCCATCAACGTGGATGTACGATAGCACCACCTATCAGAACCACGCCAAAAATCTCCGTGTCTACATTGCGTTTGCACTCTCCAAACCCTTCCCTTTACCTTCATATGAAATGTTTTACTTTCAGCTGCTACACTCTTAGAATTGCATGTGTAGGTTGATTGCTTGACTTGTACTAAGTTGCTAAAATCTGCCCACAACTAAAATTGGGAAAAGGTTAGATTTTTATTTGGTCAAGTAGTCTATTCACCCCCTCTAGACCTACTTTCGATCCTACAAGTGGTATTAGAGCTTTGGTCTCCATTAGCCTTGATTTCCATAGCTTTGGTGATCATAGCCTTGGTTTCACAACCTAAGAGAGTATGGCGTCTAGCGAGGAAAATACCACCGTAGAGGTCCTTACTTTGATGGTACTAATTTTGCTAGTTGGAAGCATAAGATGAAAATGCATATTCTTGGTCATAAGCCCGTCGTTTGGGCTATTTTTGCATTGGCTTGCAAAGTGATTTTTTCGAGGATGGAAGAGAACCGGATCGTGGAGCGTCCGCGGAAGAAATGAAGATGTTGCAATACAATGCTCAAGCTTGCGATATTCTCTTCAACGAATTGTGCCCCGAAGAATTCAACAAAATCAGCCGATACTTTGGTTGATATGCACGAAGGTACCAAGTCCGTCAAGGAATCCAAATTGGATGTGCTTCAAAGTCAACTTAACAAGTTCAAAATGAAGGATGGTTTAGGAGTCGCCAAAATGTACTCTAGGCTTGCTCTCATCACAAATGAGATTGTTGGCTTAGGAAGCAAAGATATGACCAACGAATTCATCATCAAGAATATCCTAAGAGCCTTTGATGGAAAATATGATATCGTGTGCACCTTGATCCAAATGATGCCCAATTACAAAGATCTCAAGTCCACAGAAGTCATTGGTAGAATTCTTGCTCATGAGATGTCACTCAAGGATAAAGAAGAGCTCCACAACAAGTCAAGCGGTGCTTACAAATCTTCATATGATGCCCCAACAACATCAAGTGAGAAACAAGTTTCCAGTGAAGAATTGAGCTTAATGGTGAAGAACTTCAACAAGTTCTACCAGAATAGAAGCAAAGAGATCAAGGTCCTACAACGACAAAAGATCTTCTAGTCGTGATCATAATTGCTACAACTGTGGAACACCCGGACACTACTCTAATGAGTGTACGACTCCCTACAAGAAAAGAGAAGATTCACCTAAGAGGAGAAGTAAAAGAGATGAATCACCGCCAAGATAGAGAAGGGGTAGAGATGATCGTTATGAGCGGAGACCCTCTCATAGAAGCAAGGATTCGGAAAGGAAGGAAAAGTCATCAAAAGGCTGTACAAGACGAAGACATCAAGCTCATGTAGGTGAATGGGTATCCGTTCCGACTCCGACAACTACTCCAAGAGAAGCTATCACTCCGACTCCGAATATACTCAAGAGGAAGGTGTTGCCGGTCTTGCACTTGTGTCATCCAACTCCTACGACATTTTTGACTCGCCAAATGAAGGGATTGGAAAATGCTTCATGGCTAAAGTCCCCAAGGTATCACACCCCGGGCATGTTGATTTCAATAGTGATGGAGATGATTTGCTAGGTGATGATGATTTGCTTGTTTACAACACTAGTGATGAGAACTATGATGAAATTACTATTAATCATGCTAATTAAGATGAAACGAATGACAATGGTAAGAAGGACATTGAGCGTCTAACTAAATAACTAAACACTCTTAAGTTAGATCATGAAACAACTCTAGAAGATCATAGAGAGCTCATAAGGACTCATGAGAAGCTACGCTTTGAGAAGCTAAATTTAGAGCAAGAGCATGGGCTCCTAAAAGCTATCAATGATGATCTTCAAAAGAAGAGTTCTTGTTACATTGCCAAGTGTTTGCTCTTGTCTACTTATACGCCATAAGTTAAATCTAGCAATAAGAGCGAGAAAGATTCTTCTTCTAGCAGTAACAACAACAATGTTAAATCCAATATTGTTGCTTCTAGTAGTTCTCTTGATTCCACTAATGATTCTCTTAGCTAAGTTACACTTGAGCAAGAAAATAGCTTATTGAAGGGAATTATAGAGAAATGTGTTTACAAGAGCCTTGCCGGAAGTAAGCAATTTGAGGAAATTGTACGCAAGCAAGGAAGGCACTGGAAGAATCAAGGTGTTGGTTTTGAATGAAAGTTCAATGCCAATGGAGTTGAGTGGGAATAAGATCAATACCCCAAGACAAAGTTTGTTCCTCAGAAAGAGAAGTATGACCCCACTTCTTTCAAGGGAACACAAGCTCAACATGATCTTCCACCACAAGACCACAAGCTAAAAGGCAAGGACAAGCTTCAAGAAGAGATTTATTCATTTGAAGAAGCTCCTAAGGCCATGGTCAAGTGGGTTCCCAAGACTACCTAAAGTTACACTTCATCAAGTACGACTACAGCTCCAAGGATTCCCACCAAGTTGATGTGGATCCCAAAGAAGAAGAACTAGAGTGTTCTTGAGGGTGACTCCGCCAACATACTTCACTCATATTCATTTTGGCAAGGTGTCGGGGAAACTGATCCACGAACACCTATGGGACCGGCGGACCGAGCCCTTTCGGTTCGGCGGGGGGCGGAGATTGCACGAAGAGTAGATCGAGGCGAAACACACAAGCAGTTTACCCAGCTTCGGAGCTCTCCGGAGAGATAATACTCCTACTGCTACTTGTCTGATTGTATTCTGTTCTTGCCCGGGAGTGCTGAATGCTACAGTACATTCGTGCTGCTAACGAGACCGAGCGTGTGTGTATTCTGGCTTCCAAACGAGCCGACCTCCCCTTACGTTGCGCATGGGACTCCTTTTATATGCTCAAGGGGTCACCGACAGATGGCAACGCAGACAGGGGTAAAAATGTAAAAGGAGTTGCGGTTGGTACAACTACCTGTATAGTGTATCCTACCTAACCCTGACGGCAGGGGACAAAGGCATTGAATGCCCGTCTGCATCGCCCAAACAGTGCAGAAAAGGACCGTCAGGGGCGCCACCGTTCGCCACGATGGCGATCTTGTCAGCGTCGCATGCCACCGCGCACCGCTGGCTGCACAGCCTCCTGCCACGCGCGCCTGGAAAGGCCCCAGGGAGACACATTGGTGGATGTGCTGGGGCGCGGGTACAGGGTGGTTACTTGCCGCGGCAAGCGCCTTGCCGCTCATTGTCTTGTCGCGCCCGGAAGCTTGTCGCTCACCAGGCCTTGTCAGGACGCGTGGCGCGTCGCGGCAAGTTCCTTGAGATGCCTTGGTTGGCCTTCCCGGCAAGCTCCTCTTGCCGGGGCCTTCGCTTAAATACTTTGTTCTTGAATGGCTCCAAAGGAACTACGGAGGACCTTGGCGGTCGCCCGGCAAGCCTTGCCGCGGGGTGCTGCAACTGCCCGTGCACAAGTTCGGGATACTAGGGTACCCCTACTCTAGTACACCGACAGGAGCCCCCGGGCCTGGGCCACACACGGTGCCGAGCGCTATTGGGCCAGGCCCAAAACAGGGCACGGGCACGTGCGTCCTGGGTTACGCCGTATCTTACTCCGTATCCACCGCGCTCTCCCCGAATGACACGCGTTGAATGTGGCATCGTGGGAGAGATCGTGGGTGGTTTCTTTATTCAGAAGGGCGAAACGTCCGCCCCCTCCCTCTTTATAAGCAGGGGAAACAGGGGCAGTTTGCCCACTTCGCTGGTTGCTACTCCATTCTCGAAAATCTCCGCCGCTCCCCCCTTCTTCTCAAAGCCGAAAGAGAGCAGCGCTCCGCCCCCCATCGCCACCGGCGCCACCAACGCCGTCGATCTCCCCCGCCACCTCCGCCATGGCTCCGAAAGCCGACAAGGGGAAGGGCGTGAAGTCGGCCGAGGCGCAGCGGCTTGCGGCGCTGCGAAAGGAGCGGGCCATCTTCCCCCCTCAGCTTGACGCAAAGGAGCTGAGGGAGTACTACTACCTCTTCTGGTCGACGGAGACGCGAGTGCATCCGCGCACGAAGGTACTCTTGGCTACCGCTTCGAGACTGGTTCCGAACGGGTATCCCTTCTTCGCGCTGTTCTTCTACTGCGGGCTCTGCCCGCCCTACTCTGAATTTTTCTATGACATCATGAACACCTACGGGTTCCGCCTCCTTGACTTCACCCCCAATGCTGTCCTGACCATGACAGTTTTCGCTCATCTGTGCGAAAACTTTGTCGGAGTCCATCCAAACGTAGCCCTCTTCCGCCACTTCTTTATGCCCCGAGTCGAGAGAGGAGAGCCCCTTGCCGGCGGAATCGCTTGGATCTCGAGAGTCGGCAAGAAGGAAGCCTATCTGGAGGGAGAGCTCCGCAGCAAGTGGGATGAATGGAGAGCAGAGTGGTGCTGGATTGTCGAGGAGAACCCGCAGCCATTTACCGCCCTGCGCCAAGCCCCAATAGTACGCGGCAATGATTGGAGCAACGTGGCCCCGGAAGATGATAGGCTGAAGATTGCCATCACCCGTATCCTTCGCCTCAGGCTTGCCGGGCTCACTGTAGGCGCAGTTGGCGCAGATTTCCTTCGCTGCCGCATCGCCCCCCTGCAGGAGAGGGGGAGACCCGCCTGGGAGTTCCAGAACTCAGCGGATATCATGAGGCTGCGCCCGGGCCTCAACTTTAACTTCACTGTTCTGGAGCTGGATGCGATGCTCCTGGAGCTGTTCAAGCGCGATCCCCAGCATCCGTTCATGTTGCCGCGGGATGTTGTTCCGCTGTGCAACAATTCCTTGCTCGACCGCATCCGCGCCATGATGCCGCCGTGCAACTCGCACGGAATCGTCCCGACTTGGCAAGAGCCGGCAGACGCCATCGTGCAGGAGTTCTTCGATGGCTTGGTAGAAGTGCCGGCCCGCGCCGACAAGCAGAAGAGCCTCACCCGCGACACCACCGATGCGGAGATGTAGCGCATCGCCACCAGGCTGGAAGAGGCGGCGGCAGCCGCTGCCGCGGGCGTGTTTGGATTCACCGTGGAGGAGGCAGAGGCAGCAGAGGTGGCAAGCCTTGCCGAGCGAGAGGAGTTCGCCGGTGAAGAAGAGCTTGCCGGGCCTAAAGCTGAGCCGAGCGAGCCCGGCGAGGGAGAGCCTGTCGGACCCGAACCTTCGGACAGCTTGCCGCAGGCGGAGCCCCCAGCCCCGCCAAGAAGGCGTCTTCGCAAGGCCTCGGACGTAGCGGGGCGGCAGACGGGTCAACAGCCGCCGAGCCGCGCGACACGCTCTACCGCGGCAAGCACTGTTGCCGCGGGAGCACCTCACGCCGCTGCGACAACTGGAGCTGGGTCTTCCCAGTCCACCGCCACTGCTCCTGCCAAGCGGACAAGGGAGCCTACTCCTCTGCCTCGTCGCACCGGAGGCGAGCCGGACTTCGATCTCTCCGCGCTCAGCTCCGACGAGGAAGAAGAAGAGTAAGATTCTTCGCTGTTCTTGTTGTTCTTCAATTTTTGTTGTCTTGTCTCATGTCTGATTTGCTTTACTCTGAACTTGTTCCTTTTCAGAACTCTGGCCCAGAGAGCGGCGAAGAGAGCCAAGGCCCCGGTGATTGTCATCGAGGACGACCCCACCACGACGGCAGAGGACATGTCCGAGACCACCTTGTCGGACCCGGCAACCATTCCTCAAAGCAGCCCCCAGTGCAGCCCCCCACGTAAGTATATGGTTTACTTCATGCTGTCAGGCGCGCATGGGTGCTCTTCTTTTGCTGATATCTGTCTGTTGGTTTGTGTAGGAGCAGAGCAGCCTCACCAGGAGGACCCGGAGGCCGCTCCCGAAGTGCTATCTGCTTCGACTACACCGCCAAGGGAGGCTTCCCCGGCAAGGGAGCGTTCTCCGGCAAGGGAGAATTCTCCGGCAAGGGGCAGTTCTCCGGCAAGGGACTGCACCAGTGATCCTCCGGTGGTTGATACCACGACTGCAGATCCAAGCACAGGTAACCCTTTTGCCTGAAAACTCCCCTTGAGTTCTTCTTCTTCTGATTTTCTTTTTGAGTGTTTGCTTGACCTTTCTCCCCTCTTCGGTCGTCAGATCCACCTGCCACGGAGCCGATGGAAACCGAGGCTGCCGGTGAGGAGAACGCACGCGGCAACAACGACGACGCCGCTGCCACCGAAGAAGAGGCCGGTGCTGATGATCCCGCCGGCGAAGAGGCCGCCAAGGCTGCCGCCACAGAAGCAGGCGAGGGATCCAGCGATCGCACTGACGGCCCCGAGGCCGCAGGAGCGCCAGGCGCTACGCCGACCGCTGATTCCTCCGCCGATGCTACAGCGCCAGGCTCCGAGGAGCCCCAGTCCGGCGCCTACTTGAAGGCCGGCGACGGTATCTTCATCAAGCTCCCCTGGGCGTCAAGCTCCAGGGCGCCGATCGAAGGAGAAATTTTGGACGGAGAAGTGCTCGCCTCCGCTGGGCTGATGCTGGTCGACGCGCCAAGCAGTAGCAGCAACGAGTCTGAGGAGGAGCGGCTGCTGCGGAAGCTGCTGTCGCTCTACCGCGCCCGACAAGCCAAGCTGGCGTCCCGAGAGGCGCTTGTCGCGAAGGCGGGAGTGGATATTGAGAAGCGCATGGAGGAACTCTGGGGTCTGAGGCAAGAAACTCTCCGGTCCCTGGTGGAGGAGCGGGAGCAACTTCTCGAGGAGCGGAAAGCCTTCCTCCTCGAGAAGGCTGAAGTTGAAGAGAAGCAACGGCTTGTTGCCGAAAATCTATTTGCGCAGGAAGGAGAGTTGGCGCAGCGCAAGGTTAACCTTGACAGCCACGAGGAAGAGCTTGCCGCGCGCGAGCAAGCAATTGGCGGGGCTCTCAAGGAGGCAAGGGATGCTGTCGCAGCTGCTGAGGCCGCCAAGAAGGAGCTGGAGACGAAAGTGGCGCAGCTGGAAGCCGATCTCAGGGCGAGCGGCGAGGAGCTTGCCGTGCTCAAGCGTGAGCGCGAGAAGGATGCTGCCGCTCATGGTGAGCTGCAGGGTCTTCTCCCTGAGAGGAGCAAGGAGCTCAGCGCCGCCAAGGATTCCAATGCGGATCTCGAGTTGAAGTTGGGTACTTTGACTCAGACGCTGGACGGCGCCAGGGAGCGGGAGGTGGCCTTGTCGGAGAAGATCAAGGCCGACGAGGCGCTGCTGGCGAATGCTGCTGCCGCCCACGACGCCTTCAGGGAGACTGTGGAGCACTGGACTGAGGGTCTTGTGGATCTTGCCGCCGCCATCGACGGGGAGCTGGCGCAGCTGGGAATGGAGGAGCTCGGGTACTCCTCCGACGAGCACTTCCAACCCAGCGCCAAGCTCGGCTTGTTCTTCAAAGGCGTGGCGACGGCCCTCCAGCAACTCCGGGAGAAGTTCCCAAAGCAGCTGGCCGACGAGTCGCGCAAGATCTGCGCAGGAGCTCTCCAGAAGGTGCTGATGAAGGTGGCCTTCCGCAACCCAGGCCTCAACTTCACCAACGTCCTCAAGTCCCTGCCTCCAGATGCTGATCTAGAAGCGCTCAAGGCCCTTGTCGCACCCATTGTGGACAAGGTGAGCGGAATCAAGAGGGTTGAGGGCGATCACGTAGATTAGGCCGCCCGTTTTCTCTTTCTCCTTGTCGCTGCTAGTCATGTCATGAGAACAATCTGTTAGAGCTGCGACAAGCTATCTTGTAATATAACTCTATTTTGGGTAGAGATTTGCTATGTTATTTCCTTTACTTCATTCCTTCCTTTGTATGTTTTTGCCCTACGCTTTTAGGGAACTTGCCGGCGCAGGCACCTTAGCCGCGAGCGCTGAGTGCGGGACGTCAGCAGCCTGCTGGCGGTGCCGCTACCGACAAGAAACCTTGTCGCAACTAGTCGCAGCTCACTTAAGTTGTTGAGCAGACTCGAAACAAAGTAAGGGCGCAACTAGCTACGAGTTGGTTCCTCCGCGCACAGGTTTTCCATACAAAGCATGGTCGTTCGAGGAAGATAACTTAAAAATTAAAACTGATTGCTCAAACTTTGGCAACTTAGCTTTTCTGTCGCTTGCTTTCCGGTAAGGCGAAACTTCCTTGAACGAATGACTGGTCCACACCATTATCTTCTCCTTCCCCCCCGGCAAACTTGTGGGCGAGGGAACCTTCCTTTCCTTTTTGAGAAAAAGAAAGAAGAGAAAATAAAGATATGGAGCCTTATGGCTCGTTATTGCTTACCGGGGGTAGGTGCTGCACAAAGTGTCAGATAACGCATGCAAATATAAAGTAGAAAGCATGAAATCGACAAGATGTGCGGAGCACATGAGCTTTACTTATGCACGGGGTCTGCGCCCGGCTTTGTACAAAGGATTACATGCAACATCGGCAAGACTTGTACAAAAGGTGGTTGCCGGAACAGGTTCCGGCAACCGCGCCCTATGGGTAAAACTTACGAAGATGCTCAATGTTCTAGGAGTTGCTCACCGGAATGCCATCTTCGGTCTCAAGGCGGACAGCGCCAGGCCTAGTGACTCGTTTCACCCGATAAGGGCCTTCCCACTTTGGCGTCAACTTGTTGGAATTCTTGGCGGACTGAACGCGCCGAAGAACAAGGTCGCCTTCCTCGAAACTTCTGGCATTAACTTTGCGGCAATGGTAGCGGCGCAAAGCTTGCTCGTATCGAGCAACTCGTACAACAGCCTGAAGACGGTCCTCCTCAAGGAGCAGCGCGTCATCTTGTCGCAGCTGCTCTTGCTCAAGCTCATCATAAGCGAGCACTCGAGGTGACCCGTATACGAGTTCCGTGGGGAGAACTGCCTCTGCTCCATAGACTAGAGCGAAAGGTGTCTGGCCAGTGGCTCGATTTGGCGTCGTCCTGATCGACCAAAGAACCACCGGCAGCTCCTCAATCCAGTTCTTTCCGCACTTGTGCAGCCTGTCGAAAGTTCTGGTCTTGAGCCCGCGCAGCACTTCAGCATTCGCCCTCTCCGTTTGACCGTTGCTTCTCGGATGAGCAATAGAAGCGAAGCAGACCTTGGCGCCAAGATCTTGGACGTACTGCATGAAGGTGCGGCTCGTGAATTGCGTGCCGTTGTCGATGATGATCCTGTTAGGGATTCTGAAACGGCAAACAATCGACCTGAAGAACTTGACTGCTGACTGTGCTGTCACCTTCCTCACTGCTTCCACCTCCGGCCACTTTGTGAATTTGTCGATTGCAACGTACAAGTACTCAAAGCCCCCGACAGCTCGGGGAAAGGGGCCGAGGATGTCGAGTCCCCAGACCGAAAATGGCCAGGATAAAGGGATCGTCTGGAGAGCTTGAGCTGGCTGGTGTATCTGCTTGGAATGGAACTGGCACGCTTCACACTTGGTTACTTGTGCAGTTGCATCCTGGAGGGCTGTTGGCCAAAAGAAACCTTGCCGGAACGCTTTCCCGACAAGTGCTCTTGCGCCAATGTGGTGACCACATATGCCTCCATGTATCTCTGCCAACAGCTCTTGTCCGTCTTCCCGATGAATACACTTCAATTTCACGCCGTTGAGTCTTCTTCTGTACAGTGTGTTGTCGACAAACTGGTACATACTTGACTGCCGGGCTACTCTTTCCGCTTCTTCTTGCTCTTCGGGAAGTTCTCCTGTCTGAAGGAAACGGACAATCTGTTGTGCCCATGCTGGAGCTTGCGGCTCGACAACAAGGACAAAAGGCACATCTGCTGCTGTGGGAACATCCGCTTCTACGGCGAGAACTTGCGGCTCAGCCGGAGCTTGATGTTCCCCGGCAAGCTTGCCGAAACAAAACTTGTCGGGAGCGTCTGCTTCAATGGAACAAACCCTAAGGCTTGCCGGAGCAGACTGCTCCTCAGCATCCTTGGTGTTGATCTTGAGGACTTTCTTAGCGGCGGCTTCGGGGAGCTCTGCCAGAAAGTAGTCACCAGAAATCAACTTCCTCTTCTTGCTCTGTCAAGTTGATGGTGTTACAGACGGTTGAGTCAGCTTGAGCACAAAGATCCCTGGTTCCACAGGTAACTTAAGTGAGGCGCACTTTGACAGGCCATCGACAATGTCGTTCTGAGCTCTTGGAACATGTTCCATCTGTAGGCCGTCAAAGTGCTCTTCTAGCTTTCTCACTTCATCAACGTAAGCTTCCATTAACGGACTCTGATAATTCTTGTTCACTTAGCAGACGACAAGCTGTGAGTCACCCCTGACAATGAGCTTCTTGATCCCAAGGTCTGCCGCGATCCTGAGACCGGCAAACAACCCTTCATACTCTGCGGTATTGTTTGTGGCTTGCTCCTTGGGAAAGTGCATCTGGACTACGTACTTGAGGTGCTCTCCGGTGGGTGCAACTAGTAACACGCCCGCACCGGCGCCTTGCAGCGAGAAGGCACCGTCAAAGTACATTAGCCACTCTTTGCTTGCTTCCTTGACGGGGATGCTCGTTTCTGGAATTTCTTCATCTGGTGTTGGCGTCCATTCTGCTATGAACTCTGCTAATGCTCTGCTTTGGATAGTTGAAGTGCTTTCAAACTTGAGGCCAAAGCTTGACAGCTCCAGCGCCCACTCGACAATTCTGCATGTTGCTTCTGGATTCTTTAGTATCCTCTTCAGCAGAAAACGAGTGACGACTGTAATCTCATGTGCTTGGAAGTAATGGCGCAGCTTTCTCGAGGCCATGAGAAGGCCGAAAAGTAATTTCTGCACACCAAAGTACCTTGACCTAGCCCCCTGCAGAAGGGAACTGACAAAGTAAACTGGGCGCTGCACCATTCTCTTCTGCATCTTCTCATGCTCCTGCGCAGATCCATCCTTGTCGGGACCAGAGCTTGCCGGTGAAGTCCTCTGCTTGTCGCTGGATGCATCTGCCGTGGTTGCTGGCTCATCATCCGCCTCCCTCTCCGCTACTAACGCAGCACTAACCACTTGATTGGTCGCCGCTATATACAGCAGCAACTTCTCTTGTGGCTTAGGTGCGACAAGTGTTGGAGTGGAGGACAGGTATCTCTTCAAGTCCTGCAGCGCAGCCTCCGCCTCCGGAGTCCATTTCATTGGACCTGCCTTTTTCAATATTTTGAAAAACGGCAGGGCGCGCTCAACAGACCTAGAGATAAACCTACTGAGAGCAGCTACGCAACCGACAAGTCTTCGTACATCCTTGACGCGCTTTGGTGCTTCAATCTGCTCAATGGCCTTGATCTTGTCGGGATTGGCTTCAATTCCCCGCTGAGACACGAAGAAACCGAGAAGCTTGCCGGAGGGGACTCCAAACACACACTTCTCGGGGTTAAGCTTGAGGTTGATCTTGCGCATATTTGTAAAGGTCTCGTCTAAATCTTGAATCAGAGTTGCTTTGTCCTTGCTCTTGACCACTATGTCATCCATGTAGGCTTCCACATTTCTGTGCATTTGTGGCTCAAAAGTGTGATGGACAACCCTTGCAAATGTTGAACCAGCATTCTTTAAACTGAAAGGCATCCGTACAAAACAGTACGTGCCACACGGGGTGATGAACGCGGTCTTCTCCTCATCCTCTTCTGCCATGAAGATCTGATGGTATCCTAAGTACGCATCAAGAAATGAAAGCAAGTCACATCTGGCCGTGAAGTCAACAATCTGGTCGATGCGCGGCAAGGGAAATGGGTCTTTGGGACAAGCTTTATTGACATCGGTAAAGTCGATACAAAGCCTCCATTTCCCGTTTGCCTTGCGCACGACTACAGGATTGGCCAACCACGTAGGATGGAGCACTCCTCTGACAAGGCCTGCTGCTTCCAACTTCTTGATTTCTTCTGCAATGAATTCTTGGCGCTCCATTGCCTGTTTCCTGACTTTTTGCTTGACGGGCCGCGCATGAGGACAGACGGCAAGATGGTGCTCGATTACTTTCCTGGGAACACCGGGGATGTCAGACGGTTGCCATGCAAACGCGTCGACGTTCGCCCGCAGGAAAGCAACGAGCGCGCTTTCCTATTTAGGGTCGAGAGTGGCACTGATGGTGAAGGTACCACCAGTGCCGTCCTCCTTGGCGGACACCCTCTTGGTCTCTGGTGGAGCTGCCATTGTCTTCTTACACTTGCCGGTGGAGCTCGATGGTGCATCCTCGACGGTAGCGCAACACTCCGAAGAGGTGCGCTTGCCGGAGTGCGCATCAGAACTCTTGCCGGACTTGGTCTTCTTCTTCCCCCCGGGAGCTTCAGCGGCAAGTTACTTGCGATCTATTGCGGCTGCTGCTTCCCGGTAGATCTTGTCGGCGCAGATAAGAACATCCTTCTTGTCGCCAGGGACAGAGATGACACTTATCGGGCCTGGCATCTTCAGTATGTTGTACGCATAGTGAGAGGCTACCATGAATTTGGCAAGTGCTGGACGGCCGAGTATCCCATTGTAAGGCAATGGAAAGTCAGCGACGTCAAAAGTGACCCTCTCAGTCCTGAAGTTCAACTCGCTGCCAAATGTTACCAGCAACGTGATCTTTCCCTTCGGCTTGCTCCTTCCCGGATTGATTCCTTGAAATGTGCCGGTCTCTTCGAGCTCGCCATCAGGGATCTGAAGTTTCTGGAGTACCGCGGAGGAGATCAGGTTCAAGCCGACCCCGCCGTCAACTAGCATCTTAGTGACCTTGAGGTTGCGGATAGTTGGTGAAACCAACATCGGCAAGCACCCGACCGCAGTTACGCGATCAGGGTGGTCCTCAATATCAAAGATGATAGGCGTGCTCGACCATTTTAGAGGCTTGCGTGACTCGATGGGTGGTTCTGCCGCATTGACTTCTCGCACCCACTGCTTGAGCTGGTGGTGTGAAGTATGCAGAGAAGTGCCACCGTCAACGCACAGGACCTCTGTGGCTTTCTGGAACTCCTGCTCATCGGTCTCGTCATCATCCATATCTTCATCGTCGTCGTCATCTTCATCCTTGTCGCGGCCACGGGGAGGTCTGTCTCCTTGCCGCTGCTTAGCCTTGCCGCGGCGTCCTCCTCGGCCGGGATGTTTCTTGCTGGCTCCTCCAGCACCTTCCTGGGCTTTCTCCTTGTCGCGCCGCTCGTATTCAGCCTTTTGCTGTTCTACAAGCAGCTCGACCTTCTTGCAGCTCTAGAGGTCATGGCCCTTGGTGCGGTGGATCTTGCAGTACTACTTGTTGGTGCTGTCCTGCTTGTCGGCGACCGCCACTGCTGTGGCAACCTCCTTGCCGGAGCTACCAGCTTTGGGTTTCTTGCCGGACTGCTCAACGACTAGCACCTCTTTGCCTTTCTTCTTCCTGTTGCTCCGCCGCCGGTTTTTCTTTGCCGGGGCAGCATCTTCACTATCAGATCCTCCTGCTCCTGTATTCTCTCCGGGGAGTTTCCTCCCTTCCTCAGCACGTGCACACTTGTCGGCCAGGGCATATAGCTCACTGATGTCTCTGATCTTGCACATCGCCATCTCCTCCTGCATCCTGCGGTTTCGCACGTTCTGATGGAACGCGCTGATCATCGCGGTAGGGTGGACATCTGGGATGTTGTGCTGTACGCGGCTGAATCTCTAAATGTACTTGCGTAGGGGCTCTCCTTCCTTCTGGGCGAGCAGATGAAGGTCGCTTTCTTGGCCATGAGGTTTGTGGCCGCCTGTAAAGGCGCCGACAAACTGATGGCACAGGTCAGCCCAGGAGGATATGGAGTTGTCCGGCAAGTGCATGAGCCAGGATCTGACATTCGGCTTGAGCACTAGCGGGAAGTAGGTTGCAAGGATCTTGTCGTCCCGCCCCCAGCAGCTTGCACCGCGATGGTGTAGATGCTGAGGAACTCCGACGGATGCGACTTGCCGTCGTACTTCTCTGGTACATCTGGCTTGAAATTCTTCGTGCTGGGCCACTGGACCTGCCGCAGCTCACGAGTGAACGCAGCGCAACCTACCGCGTATGGCAAGTCGCCTGGTTCCCCTGGCGCATGCATGTCAACAGAGGGCCCAGCGCGCTTGTCGGATTGACATCGCGCTTCTCTTTGGCGCTCGATGCGAGTACGAGCGTCTTCTTGCTGTCGTTCGTGAAGAACTTGGCACTGATCGCGACGAGCTCGTGGATCTGATGAAGCGGTGGAGTCGCTGTCGAGGTGGATCCGACGAGTCGGCGATCTTGGCCTCCGGGGCAGAGAGTGCATGGTGGTTGCACCCCCACCGGTTTTGTCGCCACTGGCTCGTGCCTGGCAGTCCTGCCGCGACCGCGATGCACTTGGCTGCCGCGGAGTGTCGCCGTTGGCGAAGCCGATGAGACTCTGAATGGTGGCCCTCCATTGGTCGATCTTGTCTTCCGCCGGAGGGTAATCCAGGAGCAGTTGAGTTCGTGCCAAAGCTTCTGCTGGAGTGGCGGGCGGCAGTGGCGAACGGTGTGAGGAGCGGGATATGCTCGGACTTCTAACTATGTTAGAAGGAGCAGTATCCCGTCCAGGCGACCGTGTCTCGCTCGTGCCAGCACGTTGGCGTGCATGCTGGTCCTGAGCATCCCGAGATCCACCAGCTCGATCTTGTCCCAACGAACGTATGGTACTGCGAATACCATGACGCTGTCGGTCCTGCGCCTCCTGAGATGGGCGCGGTACATGCACGGACGCCGAGGTCTGCGCGGCCTTGTCCTTGGGCCTGGCAGCATCGTGAGCTTCCTCGACGACGTCCGTTCTTCCGCCGGCGTCCACCCCACCACCCGTTTGCTCCGGTGGTGGTGGGATTGACGTGGACGGAGCAGCTGCCGCCGAAGTCTTCTTCTTCGGTGGCATGTCGATGAAAAAGATGAAGAATCTAGCTCGTGTGAATGCCGGATCAGGTTCACACAATCTCGACGCGCCCCTACCTGGCGCGCCAAAGATGTCGGGGAAACTGATCCACGAACACCTATGGGACCGGCGGACCGAGCCCCTTTCGGTTCGGCGGGGGGCGGAGATCGCACGAAGAGCAGATCGAGGCGAAACACACGAGCAGTTTACCCAGCTTCGGAGCTCTCCGGAGAGATAATACTCCTACTGCTGCTTGTCTGATTGTATTCTGTTCTTGCCCGGGAGCGCTGAATGCTACAGTACATTCGTGCTGCTAACAAGACCGAGCGTGTGTGTATTCTGGCTTCCGAATGAGCCGACCTCCCCTTACGTTGCGCATGGGCCTCCTTTTATATGCTCAAGGGGTCACCGACAGATGGCAATGCAGACAGGGGTAAAAACGTAAAAGGAGTTGCGGTTGGTACAGCTACCTGTACAGTGTATCCTACCTAACCCTGACGGCAGGGGACAAAGGCATTGAATGCCCGTCTGCGTCGCCCAAACAGTGCAGAAAAGGACCGTCAGGGGCGCCACCGTTCGCCACGATGGCGATCTTGTCAGCATCGCATGCCACCGCACACCGCTGGCTGCACAGCCTCCTACCACGCGCTCCTGGAAAGGCCCCAGGGTGACACGTTGGTGGATGGGCTGGGGCACGGGTACAGGGTGGTTACTTGCCGCGGCAAGCGCCTTGCCGCTCGTTGTCTTGTCGCGCCCGGAAGCTTGTCTCTCACCAGGCCTTGCCGGGACGCGTGGCGCGTCGCGGCAAGTTCCTTGAGATGCCTTGGTTGGCCTTCTCGGCAAGCTCCTCTTGCCGGGGCCTTGGCTTAAATACTTTGTTCTTGAATGGCTCCAAAGGAACTACGGAGGACCTTGGCGGTCGCCCGGCAAGCCTTGCCGCGGGGTGCTGCAACTGCCCGTGCACAAGTTCGGGATACTAGGGTACCCCTACTCTAGTACAGCGACACAAGGACAAGTGCAATCAACTTTCATATCTTGCACTAGTTCATGGAGTCACAAACCCTCTTGTTGGTAAGACAAGGGACAAGCTAACCTAATGCTTTAATGGACATAATCATATGTGTGTTTCACTCTATGTCTATGGATATCCTTGTATGTTCCTTGTGGGACTAACCCATGCAGGTATTGAAAGTGCAACTCACTCCAATGGATTGCTCCAAATGATCTACATCAACACTGAGCATCCACATCTTCAACATCTACATGAAGTCATCATCGACAAAACCCAAGGTTAGTTCACTCCTCTTAGGGAGGATATCACATCTAGGGGCAGCTTTGCTCTAAAAATTGAGCTAAAGCAACTCTAATGATGTGAACACAACAATGCTTTATGTAAAAGTGGTAACCCCACTTGTGCTTAAACGATGAGTATGACCTATGATCAAATGTTCTCATTTGACTCCTAAGTCAATATACTCATATATAGATGACCTAGTCATCGCCAATTGCTTGATAGATGCTAGAGTGTATGTGCATGCTTTGCCACATGTTTTATTTGCTATCTTATTGTGTGAGCATGTTGATTGCATAATTTTCTCCATTCGAGGACATCCATTTGTTGTTTTGATTGTTTGATTTTTTTTGCCAAATGGATGGACAAGAATGCCTAAGTACTTCCTTTAGCTATCTATGCCTTTTATCATCTCAAACTCTATTCGTGCTACATCACAAAGTTTGAACAAGTCTCTTTCGGACCCTCCGGGTGAGGAGCACTCGGAGCCACCGATCCGTCAAGGGCTTAACTTCCAAAACCTCTTAATGATTTTCGGTCAGACTGACCTATCCAACTCGGTCTCACCGAGACCGGTAAGTTGATCTTGTTTTTCATTTTGGTACCACTGATTAGAACGATTCAGTCACACCGAGTTGCAGCAACTGCTACCAGTTTTGCATCTCGGCGCCACCGAAATGTTCCACTCGGTGCCACTGATAGCGCCTGGGTATATATATATATATATATATATATATATATACCCGTACGGTTGAAAATTACTTCAAACCGCATGAGCTCGCGCTCCAGCACTGCCGCCCCCTTGGTCTTCGGATCATCACCGTCTTCACAAGTGTGCCTCCACCGCTGGTTTCCACCGCCATCAACGGGAATCTACACTGACTGTTGCCGCCATAGCAATCCGTCACCAAGTTAGGGTACGGATTTAACCCTTTGTGCTTTCCATTGCTCCCATTCTGGCACAAAGTATAATTCCTTTGTTCTTCCCACGTATGAAATCAATCTATCCAGCAAACAAATTCCTTAGAATAGATTCGATGCAAAAACTTAGGGTTAGGTTTCCGCCGAACCCGTCTCGGACCGACAGATCTGAGGATTTCGGTCACATCGATTGGCCCAGGCCATTGCACAAGTACAACTCGATCTGACCAAACTGTACTGATCGGTGAGACCAAAATCACTTTCTCTGTGAAACCCTAGCATCTTGGAGTCACCGAACTGCATTTCGGTCTGACCGAAACTGCAAGTTTAGACTCTGTTAGTGCTTCGATGTCACCGAGTTTGTCAAATCGGTAGCTCCGAAATGCTTTTTACAGAAAACTAAAGTTAAGTTTTTGTCTCAGTTTTTGCAAAAGTAAGATGTATTTTGTGATGCTCATCTACTCTACCCACACCCAACTATTGATAGGGTCAACTGCAGCTATGTCAGAAGCTAGTGATAGTTAGAACAAGTCTGAAGTGTAGCTCAATCTCAGTGAGGGCACTAGTCCCAATAGCAGCTATGATGAGGGGAGTAGGAGCACTCCCTGTAACTTGCCTAAGGCAGCTACTAGGCAAAGGAAGAAAAGAACATCTGATTCAAAAGGTGAAGATTTTTTCCTTGAGGAGGAAGTGACCTCCAAGAAAAAGGTGCTCAAGAAGGAGTATGCTGCTGCTGCCATAAAGCCAGGCCTCCCCAAGAAGGCTCCTACCGAGAGAGCTCCTATGTCTAAAGCTAGGCAATCCACTGTTGCCCAAGAGCAAGCACAACTAGTAAGAGGTGCTGGAAAAGAAAATAAAGAGAGAAAAAGAGGAAGATGGTGCAAACTTGCAGATCCTATGACTGGGTTTGAAAAGCATTCTTCTAATGAAGAAGAAGAGGAGGAGGAAGAGCCTGCTGCACCTCCCGCCAAGACACATAAGCTGATGGGGGATTCCATCAGGACTGGGGCTGCTCCTTCAAAGCCCAAGTCTGCCCCCAAGCCCTCAGCTCCAGCTCAAGCCCCCAAGTCAACAGCTCCAAAGAGATCAACAAGGAATATCTCGGCTGTAGAGAAGAATAAGGCCCCAATGCCTGAAGTTCAGGAAGTTGATGAGTCACTAGTGCTCAGGAAACTCAAGCCCAAGATTCTAGATCATAATGATGACCATCCTGTGGCGGAGAACGTGAAGTTGAGGAAGGATCATGGTCTGAGACTATGGAGGCAGAGTGATCCATATGCTATCAGGAGAAGGACTACTGTGGACTAATGTTTTCATACCAGAGAGCAGCATGACTTCTATGAGACTGTCTTGCTGGACAAGAAGCCCATAGTGTGTGACATGAAATGGGTTGATTGGAAATACATCAATGCCAATGAAGACTATTTTCCCCATGTGCATGAGAGCTTCAGACTGAATATAGTTGATAAGTTTGTTGGACATAAGTAAACAAAAAGGAACGATGAGATGATCATGCAGTTGTACTCTACCGCCCACTTCTACCCTGATGGTAAGATAGTGTGGATGACAGAAGGCACTAGATATCAATCAACAATCTCTGAATGGGCCAGGCTTATCAATGCTCCTGAAGAAGCTGAAGATGATCTTGATGTGTACAACAAGCCTAGGAAGGATCACAACTCCATGGCTAATATGTACAAGACCGTTCTAGATGATGCTTTGGAGACACACAAGCTTGGATCTATATACTATCTGCTTGCTGGTTTGACCACCATGAACACCATCTTGAGGCATATATTTCCCAAGTCAGGAGATCATAGGATGATTCGTGGTCACTCTATCAACTTGCTTCACCTGTTTGATGTGCCTCATAAATTCCAAGTCATGAGCTTGATAGTTGAAACAGTGAAGAGGACAACAGCCGACCAGAAGAGATCATGTGGATATGCCCCTCACATCCAGACATTGATAAACTCCAAGATGAGAACTGGGACATATCTGCTGGATAGAGAGCATCTTCCCCTGAGGCCAGATTTTGAGGACAACGAGATTTTCATGGATGCATCCCATCCTACTTGTGCTGAATCCCATGAGAAGATAGAGAGAGCAAAGTGTCAGTGCAACAGACCCTGTGTCCATTGCCCGACTATGCACAGGCATGAGGACGAGTCACAACACAACGATCAACTCAAGCAAGATGGATGAACTCCCTCAAAGGATTCAAGTAAGATCAAGATGACCAAGACCAACCAGAGGGGCGAGACAGTACTAAGGGAAAAACCTCCCCTACTGGGCAGGCGGGCCTGGCGGAGGTAATGTTTCCCCCCAGAAGCGGACCTCCCCCAAATCATCCCGGCAGGCCTGCCAGGACTAGTGAAGGCAAGCCACTTCGCTGCACCACCTCATCACGATGTACGTCGTCGACCAGTGCGGTGTCAAGCTCCAAAGTGACTAAGTGGCTGCTATATGACACATGGCAGCCACCTTCTACTAAAAATACCTACAAGCAACAGCCGTCCTGCAACGTGTCGAGCGAGCAGGCGCCAAGCTGGCTAATCAGCCCAGCAGGGCCTGTCGGGCGAGCTATGATGTGACACTGAGCAGCGCATTTAATGCGCTCTGTCAGCCTGCAGTATGATAACACTGTTTTTAGTCTAATTAGTGCATAATGACTGATTTGCCACCGTGGTGACCCCTTGATCTGTAGAAGGAGGCCCATGGCCACCATAGAAAGGCTTCAGACCCTTGTACACTCATACGCGCATAGCCGTTCTTTCCCCAAGGTAACCCTGCCGGGCAAGAGTGCTGCATTTCCCACCGCAATCCACCATCAATCCACCAAAGCAGGAGTAGGGTTTTACACCTCGCAGTGGCCCGAACCTGGGTAAAAAGTGCCAGTGTGAGCTATGTTGTGCTGCGTCATGCTCCTTTGCTCTTTGTGCAACGTGCCATCCCCCCGCCGAACCAGAAAGGGGCTCGTAGCCCGATAGGTGGCTGTGGTTCCCCACGACATCTTTGGCACACCAGGTAGGGGGATCACTTGCGCGAACCCGAAAGCGTGAGCACCACGTCATGTTCATCGCTGTTTTCATCATCGGCGCCTCCATCAACTATGGCTCACCCATCCACCTCAAAGGCTCCGCCGCCCGCGACCGCGAATGTCACAGAAAATGAGGAGGCGCGTGAAGATGCGGGTGTCGCAGGAGGCGTGGCCGACGCAGGAGGCATTGTCACCACCATCCCCGCGACTGAAGCAGAAACAAGAGGTGCCGGGGAGGGACAACATCAACAAGATCCTGATGGCCATGCCCCTCGAGGTATGGGTGGGGGAATTACTTTACCTACACCCTCTCTCCTCGCCGAAGGGCACAACCGCAATGGTGGCGCTCATTCTGAGGCGAATCGCAACCCTCCGACAGCCTCCGCCATGGGTACGATCGTGAGGCATGCGCCGCCTCTAGAACAAGCCAGCCCAGCTACTGGGACCAACGAGGCCGCTGGCCCTCAAGCACCTCTGCTGCGTGACCGCGCTATCTAGGTGGCTGGCTCACAACAGTGAGGATACAACCCAGTCGCCACCGGCGCCATTAGGAGCTGAGCGACACAGCGGTCTTCATCATCTTCACCCATGCCAAGCACCGCCTCCGAGGCCATGGCACGAGCCCAGTTGCTATTGAGGTTCCCTCCGACGGCTGATCAGATGGATGAATGGAGAGCTACCATTCAGAGTCTGATTGGCTTCGATGAGGCTGGGGGCTCACAATGAGTTGGCCCACCTCGGCCTCCCCAGGTGGCGGCAATGGCTCGTGCGGCTGGCCGTACGGAAGGGGTTGCTCCCACGATGCAGTCCCCACCTCGGCTGGCTGTACGGGAGCCATGCATCCAAGAGGCTGACGACATCTCGATGGCTTCCTATGATCCTCAGGCACGATAAGAACCATGGCGGGCCCCGGAGGACAGGTGGAGGGAAGCGACGTGCATAGTCATCGTGCGCGTGCCGTAACGACCACCGCGAAGCCAACGGGTGTGAAGGCCCCAACGTCGACGAGCCCATGCCCGGAGATGGCGGGTACCTACCTTTCGAGGTCAGATGCCTTGCCTTCACCCGTGAGCTACGGCAAGTCCGTTGGCCATCCGCTCGCACGTTCAAGCCAGAGATACCTAAGAAGTATGATGGAAGATTGAACCCGACAGAGTTCTTGATCATCTATACAATCGCTGTTCAAGCTGCCGGAGGAACAGATGAGAAGGTATTCACCAATTATTTCCCTTTGGCACTTAAGTCTAATGTGAGGTCTTGGTTTATGCGCTTGCCGGAGAACTCCATCTCGTAATGGGCTGACCTGTGCCATGAGTTCATTGGCGCCTTTACGGGAGGCCATCAAGAACCAGGGCGGCCCATCAATTTGCAGCTCCTCCAGCAGAAAGAAGGAGAAACTCTACGGAAGTACTTGCAAAGGTTCAGCAGAGTTCACAGGAATATCCCAGATATCCACCGACAACTATGATAGTCACCTTTCAGTCTAATGTGCGCAACCGAAGGATACGTTCCAAGATGAACATCAAGATGCCCAAGACTGTGAAGGAGCTATACACCTTGGTGGACAAATGTGCTCGGGTGGAGGAGGGGAGGAAGCTTCCCGTAGAGGAGGATTGCATCGACATCGACTCAGAAGATGACGACGAGACCACTAGCTAGAAGAAGGAGAGCAAGAAGCGCAACAAGAAGTGTAAGGATAAAGCAATGATGACTGTTGAGGGATTGGGCGCACCTAGTACCGACAAGAAGGCAAAAGCTGAAGTCCCTGGCAAGGAAGTTGCTTCATGCACTAATTGCTGGGAGACCGCGATTGTCGAGAAAGCTGGAAAGAGTCCTGGGCCGTACTGCAAGATCCATCGGACCAAGGGCCACGATCTCCAGGAGTGTCATCAAGTTGAGCAGCTCATCAAGAAGTAGAGAGTTGAGTATGAGAAGCGAGATAAGAAAAGTGGTCAGAACGGTACTGGTGGCAAGGGCTGGGGCAGTGAAGCAAATCGCCCTGGCAAAGCTCCTTGGAACCAAGGGAAGCCCGCCAGGAGCAGAGAGAAAGAGGATTGTGATGCTGGAAGTGGTGAAGGGGATGAAGAGGAAACCAGTGAGCAGGAATTCCAGAAGCCTGTGCATTGACGGGGGTGCATCTTTACACTCCTCTCAATGCAAACTTAAACAATGGGCACGTGAAGTCAATGTCGTGGAGCCAGTGGCAACTTCAAGGAAATCACTCAAATGGTCACGCATGCCCATCATCTTTGATGAGGAGGATCACCCTGACCGCACCACTACGGTAGGGCGCCTGCCATTGTTGGTCTCTCTAATGATCTGCAATCTCAAGGTCACAAAGATGTTGGTTGATGGCGGGGCTAGGTTGAATCTGATCTCCCTACATGTTCTCAGCAAGCTTCAGATAGCAGAGGAAAAGCTCAAGGCCACTGGCACATTTCAAGGAGTTAATCCCGGTAGGAGCCGTCCTAAGGGAAAGATCACGTTGCCGGTGACGTTTGGGGGCGAGTTGAACTACCGGACTAAGAAGATTGTGTTTGATGTGGTCGACCTCCCCCTGCCGTATAATGGAATCCTCGGGCGCCCTGCCTTGGCCAAGTTCATGGCGGCATCTCACTATGCCTACAACACCTTGAAGATGCCAGGCCCAATGGGCGTCATTTCCATTCCAGCAGATAAGAAAGACGTGATGATATGCGTGGATAGGATGTATTGGGGCGTTGTCGCGACAGAGGCCGCCGAAGCAATGGTGCCCGCCAAGGAAAGTAAAGGAAAGAAGAAGGATTGTAGGGACTCCGGCGAGGAATCCAAGAAGCGTGCCCCTACCGAGTGCATGACACCCGTTGATGATGTGCCGGAGTGTTCCAACAGCAAGAGGACCAAGTCTGCTGCACCCCATGTGAAGAAGGTCCCAGCAAGGCTGGCTGGCGTTGATGGTACTTTTACTATCAGCACCACCCTTGATGACAAATAGGAAAGCGCGCTCGTTGCCTTCCTATGAGTGAATATCGATGTGTTTGCCTAGCAACCATCTGATATCCTCGGTGTTCCCAGGGAGGTAATCGAGCACCACCTTACTGTCTGCCCACATGCCTGACCCGTCAAGCAGAAGGTGCGGAAGCATGCCTTGGAGTGGCAACAGTTCATTGCCGAGGAGATTAAGAAGCTTGAGGCAGCTGGTCTGGTCAGAGGAGTACTGCACCCAATGTGGTTAGCAAACCCTATGGTTGTACGCAAGGCCAACGGGAAATCGAGGTTGTGCATTGACTTCACATACCTCAACAAGGCCTGCCCAAAGGATCCATTTCCCTTGTCGTGCATCAACCAGATTGTGGATTCCACTTCAGGCTATGATCTGCTTTCTTTCCTAGATGCATACTCTCGATATTATCAGATCTTCATGTCCAAGGAAGATGAGGAGAAGACCTCCTTCATCACCCCATGCGGTACGTACTGCTTTGTGCGTATGCCTTTTGGGTTAAAAAGTGCCGGGTCTACTTTTGCAAGGGTAGTCCAAAATGGTTTTGAACCATAGTTGCACAGAAATATTGGGGCTTATATGGATGAAATTGTGGTCAAGACCAAGGACAAATCCACCCTCATCCAGGATTTGGAAGAGACATTTGCTAATTTGTGCAAGATCAACTTGAAGCTAAACCCGGAGAAGTGTGTGTTTGGTGTTCCCTCCGGCAAGCTACTTGGTTTCTTTGTATCCCATCGCGGGACCAAGGCTAGTCTAGATACGATCAAGGCTATAGAGCAGATCCAGGCACCCAGGACCTTTAAAGATGTGAGGCGTTTGACAGGATGTGTTGCCGCGCTTAGCAGATTCATCTCCAAGTCTGCCGAGTGCGCCCTGCCGTTCTTCAAATTTTTGAAGAAGGCAGGACCCATGAAATGGACCCCAGAGGCAGATGCAGCACTACAGGATCTGAAGACCTACTTGCCCTCTGTGCCCACTTTGGCATCCCCTAAACCACAAGAGCCGTTGCTGCTATACTTGGCGGAAACCAATTAAGTGGTTAGTGGTGGCACAACGGGAACTAGAAGAAACAGAGGATAAGCAAAGCCCAGCAGTACCGGATGATGATCAGGATAGAGAGGAGCACGACAGCATGGGTGACCCCAAGGATGCGGCAAGGAAGAAAGTTGTGCAACGCCCAGTGTACTTCATAATCTCCTTGTTACACGGGGCTAGATCGAGGTACTCTAGCATGCAAAAGTTGATTTTTGGCCTCATTATGGCCACAAGGAAACTGCACCACTACTTCCAAGCCCATGAGATTACAGTTGTCACCCGTTTCTCGTTGCAAAGGATACTCCGGAACCCTGAGGTTACTAGCAGGATAGTGGAGTGGGCTTTGGAGTTATCCAGATTTGGCCTGAAGTTTGAGAGCACCTCAACACTCCAGAGCAGGGCATTGATAGAGTTTATTGCAGAATGGACGCCACCCCTGACGAAGAAGTGATGGAGAGAGTTATTCTCGACAAGGAAGCACCCCAAAAATGGATCATGTATTTTGATGGTGCTTTCTCCCTGCAAGGTGCAGGGGCTGGTGATACGTCCATTTTGCATCATGCTTTTATATCAATATTTATTGCATTATGGGCTGTTATTACACGTTATATCACAATACTTATGCCCTCTCTCTCTTATTTTATAAGGTTTACATGAAGAGGGAGAATGCCGGCAGCTGGAATTCTAGACCGGAAAAGGAGAAAATATTAGAGACCTATTCTGCACAACTCCAAAAGTCCCGAAACTTCATGGAGATCAGTTTTGGAATAAATAAAAAATATTGGGAGAATAAAGCACCAAAGGGGGCCCACCAGCCAACCATGAGGGTGGAGGGCGCGCCCTACCCCCTGGACGTGCCCCCTACCTCGTGGGCGCCATTGCAGGCCCCTGACACCCATCTTCTGCTATATGGTGTCTTTTTCCCTGAAAAAAATTAGAGAGAAGCTTTCAGGACAAAGCGCCACCTTCTCAAGGCGAAACCTGGACATGACCAATCTAGGGTTTCGACGGAGCTATTCCGCCGGGGAAACATCCCTCCGGGAGGGGAAATCACCACCATCGTCATACCATCGATCCTCTCATCGAGAGGGGGTCAATCTCCATCAATATCTTCACCAGCACCATCTCCTCTCAAACCCTAGTTCATCTCTTTTATCCGATCTTTGTCTCAAAACTTCAGATTGGTACCTGGGGTTGCTAGTAGTGTTGATTACTCCTTGTAGTTGATGCTAGTTGGTTTATTCGGTGGAAGATTATATGTTTATATAACATGAATATGCTTTGTGAGTAGTTATGTTTGTTCCTGAGGTCATGGGAGAAGTCTTGTTATAAGTAATCATGTGAATTTGATATTCGTTTGATATTTTGATGAGATGTATGTTGTCTCTCCTCTAGTGATGTTATGTGAACGTCTGAAAGTACATGTAGTCCCCATGTGTGGTTTTGGTAATTAAATGACAATCCTAATGGACTAATGTTTGCATTGAGTTGTACATTTGAAGGAAAGTTCCATTTCCAATGCATGAAGAATATTGGATGAACTGAAGGATGTTTGTTCCATGGTGATGCAAGAAGGAGATAGAATGGATTCGAAATGAATGCCATATACATATTGTTGTGCATGCATCAAGGCTTATGGGTTGAACCATGATGGATCAAGATCTTGAGAGAATGATTAAAGAGAAGAATTCTACATATGCTTGATGATAGGATCATTATGAGCTCATTTGTTGAGTCGGGGATTATTATGTCTTGAAGCAAGTAATTCAAGTGAAGAATTCATTGTGCCTCTCAAGATACTATGTTGGAGCATGAGAACGGGCAAATGATGTCCAATATGATATTCAAGGAGAAACTTGATATGGTCATGGTGAATTGAGATATTGGTTATTATGTCTTGAAGAAATGAAGCATAGTGAAGATATCAATAGGGCCTTCAAGACATCAATATTAATCATGGAGCAAAGATAAATGTTGACCAAGATGAAGATCAAAGATTGACCTCTAAGATGGACAACACACAAGCGCATATCATGTGCCACATGAGATCTTGTGGTATGGTAAGAATTTATCAATTGCGCTTTGTGTACTAACCCATACTATGTGTTGTCTATGTTATGTGGGTTAGGTAATTCTCATGAGCTTGGTGCTTATAAGAAAGCTTGGTGCTCATCAAAGTATGTCATCAAGTAATTAATGTTGATGGACAAGTAAAGATGAATGCAAAGCAAATCTTCCCACATTGTGTATGGGGGAGCTACTTGAAGACTTCTCCAATGTCTTGCCTTCAACTTGAGCCATGAAGAAACATCAATATAAAGCTCAAGTGAAAGGCTCTAGTCAAAGGTATTAGTTCCTTTGGCTTTAGATGTGAGGATCAATGACCATCGAAAAGGATATATGCTCAGGAATGAGTTTTCGGAAGCTATCTAGTATAGTTCTTTTATGATTCTTGAGTTATAGGGATCCCGCACTATTAAGAGGGGATCAAAGGGGTTAGTGATGGATTTGCTCAAGTCAACATCATCTATTTCTATTCTTCTCACATCATATTCCAACATAGGCATATTTCGCTCCTATCCAATACAAATACAATATGCCTACATATCTCAAAGAAAATCCAAAGCCAACTAGGTTCCCCAAAGTATATGTATAACCATTGCATGCTTTGCACCCTCCATTATGGCTTATCTTGGGTGGTTCTATATGTGAGGACCTGGAGTTTTTCCATAGCTTCATAACGAGCCCAAGATCATCAAAATCGGAGTCCGGATGTAAAAGTTATGCATGTTTCAGTTTTGGGGTTCCTGCTATTTTTTTGATGGCCCGGACATCCGGGGCCGGATGTCCGGGCTTCCGGGTCGCCCCGGATGTCCGGGATCCTCCCGGAAATCTGGCCCGCAAATTCAAGAACCTGTTTTCAAATGTTGGTTGTGCCCGCCGGATGTCCGGCACTTGCCCGGATGTCTGGCCCTTGCCCGGATGTCCGGCCCGGCGCTATCACTTACTCACAAACGGCTAGTTTTCTAGGCCCTCTATATATACCCCTCTACTAATCCGGTAGAGGGTTGACCACTTCATCCCAAATTGCCCCAAGAACACAAGTGGCTCCCTCTCACTTCTCCTACACCAAATCTTAGATCCCGGAAAGATTTGTGAGAGTTCTTGAGAGTTTTTCCAATCAAGTGATAGATCCACTCCCTCTCCCTCTCTTAACCAAAGGAATTCGTGATTTGAGCAAGTCTTGAGCATTTCCCCTTTGTTCTTGTTACTCTTGGAGGTTGGAGACTCCTAGGCGGTAGGAGTGCTCCAGTGAGGAATCAACTTGTGATTTGTCCCCCGGAAAGTTTGTGAAGGTTTGGAGGCCGCCTCAAGGTCTACCACTAGTGGTTGAGAATCGCCTTCGTGGTGATATCTCAAGGAGAATAGGGTGAGCCTTCGTGGCGTTGGTGTGCCTTCGTGGTAACATCCACCTCTCTAACGGTGACTAGCTTCCCTCCAAGGAAGTGAACATCGGGATACATCCTCGTCTTCGTGACTTTGGTTATCCCTAACCCTAACTCCTTACTTGTGGTTTACTTTGGTCACTTGACCGTGCATTCACTATATCTTGTTGTCCTCATTATATTGTGTTGGTTACCATATCGTAGAGATCATTTAGGCCAACGCTTTATAGTCCGCAATTCATACTTGCTACCATTGTTCTATCTTGTGCTGAGTGTGAATTGCTAGCTTGTAACATTCATTTCCATATCTTGTGACATAATTTGTGTAAGCTTGTATTTCTTACTTGTGGTTGTGTGTATTATTCATTTACATATCTTGTGATATACATTGAGTAAGTTTGTGCACTTACTTGTGCTTACTCATATCCTCGTTGTTCTCATCTTGTTTATCCTAAGCTGTTGGTGTACTTAGTGAGCCTAGTATATTTAGGATTTGTGCTTGAAAAGTATCCGCTTAGTTTATTTCCGCATTAGGATATAGCCAAATCCGTAAAAGATTTTAAAATGCCTATTCACCCCCCTCTAGGCGACATCGTGGTCCTTTCAACGTCGACTACATGACACTTCACCATGATTTGGGCCTAGGGAAAGCATTGGGAAGTAATAAGTAGATTATGGATTGCTAGAGTGACAGAAGCTTAAACCCTAGTTTATGCGTTGCTTCGTAAAGGGCTGATTTGGATCCATATGTTTTGTGCTATGGTTAGGTTTACCTAAATTCATCTTTCATAGTTGTAGATGCTTGCGAGAGGGGTTAATCATAAGTGGGAGGCTTGTCCAAGGAAGGGAAGCGCCCAAGCACCGGTCCACCCACATATCAAATTATCAAAGTAACGAACGCAAATCATATGAGCATGATGAAAACTAGCTTGACAATAATTCCCATGTGTCCTCGAGAGCGCTTTGCTTTGTATAAGAGTTCGTCTAGGCTTGTACTTTGCTACAAAAAGGATTGGTCCACCTTGCTGCAGCTTAGCTACTTTTGTTACTTGTTACCCGTTACGAATTACCTTATCACAAAACTATCTGTTACCGATAATTTCAGTGCTTGCAGAGAATACCTTGCTGAAAACCACTTGTAATTTCCTTCTGCTCCTCGTTGGGTTCGACACTCTTACTTATCGAAAGGACTACGATAGATCCCTTATACTTGTGGGTCATCAAGAGTCTTTTCTGGCGCCATTGCTGGGGAGTGAAGCGCCTTTGGTAAGTGGAATTTGGTAAGGAGCCATTTATATAGTGTGCTGAAATTTACTGTCACCTGTTACTATGGAAAATAATCCTTTGAGGGGCTTGTTCGGGGTATCTTCACCTCGACCAGAAGAGCAAAGAGTTGTTCCTCAACCTAATGAACCTACTAAAAATATTTACTTTGAAATTCCTTCAGGTATGATAGAGAAACTGCTAACTAATCCCTATGCAGGAGATGGAACATTACATTTCCATATGCACCTAATCTATGTGCATGAAGTTTGTGGATTATTTAAGCTTGCAGGTATGCCCGAGGATGTTGTCAATAAGAAGATCTGCCCTTTATCTTTGAAGGCAAAGGCATTGACATGGTATAGGCTATGTGATGATATTGGATCATGGAACTACAACCAATTGAAATTGGAATTTTGTCAGACGTTTTATCTTATGCATCTGGTTCATCATGATCGTAATTATATATATAATTTTTGGCCTCGTGAAGGAGAAAGTATCGCTCAAGCTTGGGGGAGGCTTAAGTCAATGTTATATTCCCCAATCATGATGTCGGTGTACTAGAGTAGGGGTACCCTAGTATCCCGAACTTGTGCACGGGCAGTTGCAGCACCTCGCGGCAAGGCTTGCCGGGTGACTGCCAAAGTCCTCCGTGGTTCCTTTGAATCCATTCAAGAACAAAGCATTCAAGTCAAGGAGACAAGGCCCCAGCAAGAGGAGCTTGCCGGGAAGGCCAACGAAGGCATCTCAAGGAACTTGCCGCGACGCGCCACGCGCCCCGGCAAGGCCTGGTGAGCGACAAGCTTCCGGACGCGACAAGACAACGACCGCGGCAAGGCGCTTGCCGCGGCAAGCTACCACTCTGTACCCGCGCTCCAGCACATCCACCAACGTGTCGCCCTGGGGCCTTTCCAGGCGCGCGTGGCAAGAGGCTGTGCAGCCAGCGGTGCGCGGTGGTAAGCGACGCTGACAAGATTGCCATCATGGCGAGTGTTGGCATCCCTGACGGTCCCTTTTTGCACTATTTGGGCGACGTAGACGGGCATTTAATGCCTTTGTCCCCTGTCGTCAGGGTTAGGTAAGATACACTGTACGGGTGGTTGTACCAACCGCAATTCCTTTTCCATTTTTACCCTTGTCTATGTTGCCACCTGTCGGTGACCCCTTTAGCATACAAAAGGAGGCCCATGCGCAACGTAGAGGGGGGTTCGAAGGCAGAAAAACACTCACGCTCGGTCTCGTTAGCAGCTAGTGTGCACTGTAGCACTCAGCGCTCCCGAGCGAGAACTCAATACACTCAGACATGCAGCAGTAGGAGTGTTATCTCTCCGGAGAGCTCTGAAGCTGGGTAAACTGCTTGTGTGCTTCGCCTCGATCCGCTCTTCGTGTGATCTCCGCCCCCCGCTGAACCGAAAGGGGCTCGGTCCGCCGGTCCCATAGGTGTTCGAGGATCAGTTTCCCCGACATCTTTGGTGCGCCAGGTAGGGGGCGTCGAGGTTGTGTGAATCTGATCCGGCGTTCACACGAGCTAGATCTTCATCTTCTTCATCGACATGCCACCAAAGAAGAAGGCTTCGGCGACAGCTGTTCCGTCCACGTCGATCCCACCACCACCGGAGCAAACGAGTGGTGGGGTAGATGCCAGCGGAAGAACAAAGATCGACGAGGGAGCTCACGGTGCTGACAGGTCCAAGGACAAGGCTGCGCAGACCTCGGCGTCCGTACATGCACCGCGCCCATCTCAGGAGGCGCAGGACCGACAACGTCATGGTATTCGCAGTGCCATACATTTGTTGGACCAAGATCGAGCTAGTGGATCTCGGGGTGCTCAAGACTAGCATGCACGCCAACATGCTGGCACGAGCGAGACACGGTCGCCTGGACGGGATACTGCTCCTTCTAACATAGTTAGAAGTCCGAGCATATCCCGCTCCTTGCACCGTTCGCCACTGCCGCCCACCACTCCAGCAGAAGCTTTGGCGCGAGCTCAACTGCTCCTAGATTACCCTCCAACGGCAGACAAGATCGACGAATGGAGGGCCACCATTCAGAGTCTCATCGGCTTCGCCAACGGCGACACTCCGCGGCAGCCGAATACATCGCTGCCGCGGCAGGACCGCCATGCACGAGCCGATGGCGACGAAACCGGTGGGGGTGCAACCACCATGCACTCTCCACCCCGAAGGCCAAGATCGCCGACTCGCCGGATCCACATCGACAACGACTCCACCGCATCATCAGATCCACGAGCTCGTCGCGATCAGCGCCAAGTTCTTCACGAACGATAGCAAGAAGACGCTCGTACTCGCATCGAGCGCCGAAGAGAAGTGCGACGTCAATCGGACCAGCGCGCTGGGCCCTCGGTCGACATGCATGCACCAGGGGAACTAGGCGACTTACCGTACGCGGTAGGTTGCCCTGCGTTCACTCGTGAGTTGCAACAAGTCTAGTGGTCCAGCACGAAGAATTTCAAGCCAGACGTACCAGAGAAGTACGATGGCAAGTCGCATCCATCGGAGTTCCTCAGCATCTACACCATCGCGGTGCAAGCTGCCGGGGGGCGGGACGACAAGATCCTGGCCAACTACTTCCCGCTGGTGCTCAAGCCCAATGTTAGATCCTGGCTCATGCACTTGCCGGACAACTCCATATCCTCCTGGGCAGACCTATGCCATCAGTTTGTCGGCGCCTTTACAGGCGGCCACAAGCCTCATGGCCAAGAGAGCGACCTTCATCTGCTCGCCTAGAAGGAAGGAGAGCCCCTGCGCAAGTACATTCAGAGATTCAGCCGCGTACAGCACAACATCCCAGATGTCCACCCTGCCGTGGTAATCAGCGCGTTCCATCAGAACGTGCGAAACCGCAGGATGCGGGAGGAGATGACGATGTGCAAGATCAGAGACGTCAGTGAGCTATATGCCCTGGCCGACAAGTGTGCACGTGCTGAGGAAGGGAGGAAACTCCCCGGAGAGAATACAGAAGCTGGAGGATCTGATAGTGAGGAGGCTGCCCCGGCAAAGAAAAACCGGCGGCGAAACAACAGGAAGAAGAAAGGCAAAGATGTGCTAGTCGTTGAGCAGTCCGGCAACGAAGGTGGCGCCAAGAAAGCAAAAGCTGGTAGCTCCGGCAAGGAGATTGTCGCGGGCACCAACTACCAGGCTGTGGCGGTCGCCGACAAGCAGGACGACACCAACAAGCAGTACTGCAAGATCCACCGCACCAAGGGCCATGACCTCCAGAGCTGCAAGAGAGTCGAGTAGCTTGTCGAGCAGCAAAAGGCTGAATACGAGTGACGCGACAAGGAGAAGGCCTAGGAAGGTGCTGGAGGAGCCGGCAAGAAATGCCCCGGCCGAGGAGGACGCCGCGGCAAGGCCAAGCAGCGGCAAGGAGATAGACCTCCCCGCGGCCACGACAAGGATGAAGATGACGACGACGATGAAGATATGGATGATGACGAGACTGATGAGCAGGAGTTCCAGAAAGCCATAGAGGTCCTGTGCGTTGATGGCGGTGCTTCTCTGCATACTTCACATCGCCAGCTCAAGCAGTGGGTGCGGGAAGTCAATGCGGCAGAACCACCCGTCGAGTCACGCAAGCCTCTGAAATGGTCCAGCACGCCTATCATCTTTGATATTGAGGACCACCCTGATCGCATAACTGCGGTCGGGTGCTTGCCGATGTTGGTTTCACCAACTATCCGCAACCTCAAGGTCACTAAGATGCTAGTTGACGGCGGGGCCGGCTTGAACCTGATCTCCTCTGCGGTACTCCAGAAACTCCAGATCCCTGATGGCGAGCTCGAAGAAACCGGCACATTCCAAGGAATCAATCCGGGAAGGAGCAAGCCGAAGGGAAAGATCACGTTGCCAGTGACATTTGGCAGCGAGTTGAACTTCAGGACTGAGAAGGTCACTTTTGACGTTGCTGACTTTCCATTGCCTTACAATGGGATACTCGGCCGTCCAGCACTCGCCAAATTCATGGCAGCCTCTCACTATGCACACAACATGCTGAAGATGCCAGGCTCGATAAGTGTCATCTCTGTCCCTGGTGACAAGAAGGATGCTCTTATCTGCACCGACAAGATCTACCGGGAAGCAGCAGCCGCAACAGATCGCAAATTACTTGCCGTTGAAGCTCCTGGGGGGAAGAAAAAGACCAAGTCCGCAAGAGTTCTGATGCCCACTCCGGCAAGCGCACCTCTTCCGAGTGCTGCGCTACCATCGAGGATGCACCATCGAGCTCCACCGGCAAGTGTAAGAAGGCAATGGCAGCTCCACCAGAGACCAAGAAGGTGTCCGCCAAGGAGGACGGCACTGGTGGTACCTTCACCATCAGTGCCACTCTCGACCCTAAATAGGAAAGCACGCTCGTTGCTTTCCTACGGGCGAACGTCGACGTGTTTGCGTGGCAACCGTCTGACATCCCCGGTGTTCCTAGGAAAGTAATCGAGCACCATCTTGCCGTCTGTCCTCACGCGCGGCCCGTCAAGCAGAAAGTCAGGAAACAGGCAGTGGAGCGCCAAGAATTCTTCACAGAAGAAATCAAGAAATTGGAAGCAGCAGGCCTTGTCAGAGGAGTGCTCCATCCTACGTGGTTGGCCAACCCTGTAGTCGTGTGCAAGGCAAACGGGAAATGGAGGCTTTGTATCGACTTTACTGATGTCAATAAAGCTTGTCCCAAAGACCCATTTCCCTTGCCGCGCATCGACCAGATTGTTGACTCCACGGCCGGATGTGACTTGCTTTCATTTCTTGATGCATACTCAGGATACCATCAGATCTTCATGGCAGAAGAGGATGAGGAGAAGACCGCATTCATCACCCCATGTGGCACCTACTGTTTCATACGGATGCCTTTCGGTTTAAAGAATGCTGGTTCAACATTTGCAAGGGTAGTCCATAACGCTTTTGAGCCGCAAATACACAGAAATGTGGAAGCCTACATGGATGACATAGTGGTCAAAAGCAAGGACAAGGCAACTCTGATTCAAGATTTAGACGAAACCTTTGCAAATCTGCGCAAGATCAACCTCAAGATTAACCCCGAGAAGTGTGTGTTTGGAGTCCCCTCCGGCAAGCTTCTCGGGTTCTTCGTGTCTCAGCGGGGAATTGAAGCCAATCCCGACAAAATCAAGCCATTGAGCAGATTGAAGCACCAAAGCGCGTCAAGGATGTACGAAGACTTGCCGGTTGCGTGGCTGCTCTCAGCAGGTTTATCTCTAGATCTGCTGAGCGCGCCCTGCCATTTTTCAAAATATTGAAAAAGGCAGGACCAATGAAATGGACTCCGGAAGCGGAGGCTGCGCTGCAGGACTTAAAGAGATACCTGTCCTCCACTCCAACACTTGTCGCACCTAAGCCACAAGAGAAGTTGTTGCTATATATAGCGGCAACCAATAAAGTGGTTTGTGCTGCGTTAGTAGCGGAGAGGGAGGCGGATGATGAGCCAGCAACCACGGCAGATGCATCCAGCGACAAGCAGGGGACTTCACCGGCAAGCTCTGGTCCCGACAAAGATGGATCTGCACAGGCGCGTGAGAAGATGCAGAAAAGAATGGTGCAGCGCCCAGTTTACTTTGTCAGTTCCCTTCTGCAGGGGGCTAGGTCAAGGTACTCTGGTGTGCAGAAATTGCTTTTCGGCCTTCTCATGGCCTCGAGAAAGCTGCGCCATTACTTCCAAGCACATGAGATCACAGTCGTCACTCGTTTTCCGCTGAAGAGGATACTGCAAAATCCAGAAGCAACAGGCAGGATTGTCGAGTGGGCACTGGAACTGTCAAGCTTTGGCCTCAAGTTTGAGAGCACTTCAACTATCCAAAGCAGAGCATTGGCGGAGTTCATAGCAGAATGCACGCCAACACAAGATGAAGAAATTCCAGAAATGAGCATCCCCGTCAAGGAAGCAAGCAAAGAGTGGCTGATGTACTTTGATGGTGCCTTCTCGCTGCAAGGCACCAGTGCGGGCGTGCTACTTGTTGCACCCACCGGAGAGCACCTCAAGTACGTAGTCCAGATGCACTTTCCCAAGGAGCAAGAAACAAACAATACCGCAGAGTATGAAGGTTTGCTTGCTGGTCTCAGGATCGCAGCAGACCTTGGGATCAAGAAGCTCATTGTCAGGGGTGACTCACAGCTTGTCGTCTGCCAAGTGAACAAGAATTATCAGAGTCCATTGATGGAAGCTTACGTTGATGAAGTGAGAAAGCTAGAAGAGCACTTTGACGGCCTACAGATGGAACATGTTCCAAGAGCTCAGAACGACATTGCCGATGGCCTGTCGAAGTGCGCCGCACTTAAGTTACCTGTGGAACCAGGGATCTTTGTGCTCAAACTGACTCAACCGTCTGTAACGCCATCAACTGGACAGAGCAAGAAGAGGAAGTCGATTTCTGATGACTATTTTCCGGTAGAGCTCCCCGAAGCCGCCGCCAAGAAGGTCCTCAAGATCAACACCAAGGGTGCTGAGGAGCAGTCTACTCTGGCAAGCCCTAGGGTTTGTTCCGTTGAAGCAGACGCTCCCGACAAGTTTTGCTCCGGCAAGCTTGCCGGGGAACGTCAAGCTCCGGCTGAGCCGCAGGTTCTTGCCATAGAAGCGGATGTTCCCGCAGCAGCAGATGTGCCTTTAGTCCTTGTTGTCGAGCCGCAAGCTCCAGCATGGGCACAGCAGATTGTCCGTTTCCTTCAGACAGGAGAACTTCCCGAAGAGCAAGAAGAAGCGGAAAGAGTAGCCCAGCAGTCAAGTATGTACCAGTTTGTCGACAACACACTGTACAGAAGAAGACTCAACGGCATGAAATTGAAGTGTATTCACCGGGAAGACGGACAAAAGCTGTTGGCAGAGATACATGGAGGCATATGTGGTCACCACATTGGCGCAAGAGCACTTGCCGGCAAAGCGTTCCGGCAAGGTTTCTTTTGGCCGACAGCCCTCCAGGATGCAACTTCACAAGTAACCAAGTGTGAAGCGTGCCAGTTCCATTCCAAGCAGATACACCAGCCAGCTCAAGCTCTCCAGACGATCCCTTTATCCTGGCCATTTTCGGTCTGGGGGCTCGACATCCTCGGCCCCTTTCCCTGAGCTGTCGGGGGCTTTGAGTACTTGTACGTTGCAATCGACAAGTTCACAAAGTGGCCGGAAGTGGAAGCAGTGAGGAAGGTGACAGCACAGTCAGCAGTCAAGTTTTCAGGTCAATTGTTTGCCGCTTCGGGATCCCTAACAGGATCATCACCGACAACGGCACGCAATTCACGAGCCGCACCTTCATGCAGTACGTCCAAGACCTTGGTGCCAAGGTCTGCTTCGCTTCTGTTGCTCATCCGAGAAGTAACAGTCAAGTGGAGAGGGCGAATGCTGAAGTGCTGCGCGGGCTCAAGACCAGGACTTTCGACAGGCTGCGCAAGTGCGGAAAGAACTGAATTGAGTTGCTGCCGGTGGTTCTTTGGTCGATCAGGACGACGCCAAATCGAGCCACTGGCCAGTCACCTTTCGCTCTAGTCTATGGAGCAGAGGCAGTTCTCCCCACGGAACTCGTATACGGGTCACCTCGAGTGCTCGCTTATGATGAGCTTGAGCAAGAGCAGTTGCGACAAGATGACGCGCTGCTCCTTGAGGAGGACCGTCTTCAGGCTGCTGTACGAGCTGCTCGATACCAGCAAGCTTTGCGCCGCTACCATAGCCGCAAAGTTAATGCCAGAAGTCTCGAGGAAGGCGACCTTGTTCTTCGGCGCTTCAGTCCGCCAAGAATTCCAACAAGTTGACGCCGAAGTGGGAAGGCCCTTACCGGGTGAAACGAGTCACTAGGCCTGGCGCTATCTGCCTTGAGACCGAAGATGGCTTTCCGGTGAGCAACTCCTTGAACATTGAGCATCTTCGTAAGTTTTACCCGTAAGGCGCGGTTGCCGGAACCTGTTTCGGCAACCACCTTTTGTACAAGTCTTGCCGATGTTGCATGTAATCCTTTGTACGAAGCCGGGCACAGACCCCGTGCATAAGCAAAACTCATGTGCTCCGCACATCTCGTCAATTTCATGCTTTCTACTTTTGTTTGCATGTGTTATCTGACACTTTGTGCAGCGCCTACCCCCGGTAAGCAATAACGAGCCGTAAGGCTCCATATCTTTATTTTCTCTTCTTTCTCTTTCTCAAAGAAAGGAAGGTCCCCTCGCCCACAAGTTTGCCGGGGGGAAAGGAGAAGATAATGGTATGGACCAAGCGTCGTTCGAGGAAGTTTCGCCTTACCGGGAAGCAAACGACAGAAAAGCTAAGTTGCTAAAGTTTGAGCAATCAGTTTTAAAATTTTTAAGTTATCTTCCTCGAACGACCGTGCTTTGTATGGAAAAACCTGTGCGTGGAGGAACCAACTCGTAGCTAGTTGCGCCCTTACTTTGTTTCGAGTCTGCTCAACAACTTAAGTGAGCTGCGACTAGTTGCGACAAGGTTTCTTGTCGGTAGCGGCACCGCCAGCAGGCTGCTGAAGTCCTGCACTCAGCGCTCGCGGCTAAGGTGCCTGTGCCGACAAGTTCCCTAAAAGCGTAGGGCAAAAACATACAAAGGAAGGAATCAAGTAAAGGAAATAACATAGCAATCACTACCCAAAATAGAGTCATATTACAAGATAGCTTGTCGCAGCTCTAACAGATTGTTCTCATAACATGACCAGCAGCGACAAGAAAAAGAGAAAACGGGCGGCCTAATCTACGCGATCGCCCTCAACCCTCTTGATCCCGCTCACCTTGTCCATAATGGGTGCGACAAGGGTCTTGAGCGCTTCCAGATCAGCATCCGGCGGCAAGGTCCTGAGGACGTTGGTGAGATTGAGGCCTGGGTTGCGGAAGGCCACCTTCACCAGCACCTTTTGGAGAGCTCCCGCGCAGATCTTGTGCGACTCGTCGGCCAGCTGCTTTGGGATCTTCTCCCGGAGTCGCTGGAGGGCCGTCGCCACGCCTTTGAAGAACAAGCTGAGCTTGGCGCTGGGTTGGAGGTGCTCGTCGGAGGAATACCCGAGATCCTCCATTCCCAGCTGCGCCAGCTCCCTATCGATGGCTGCGGCAACATCCACGAGACCCTCGGTCCAGTGCTCCACAGTCTCCCTAAAAGCGTCCTGGGCGGCAGCAGCACTCGCCAGCAGCGCCTCGTCGGCCTTGATCTTCTCCTTCAAGGCCACCTCCTGCTCCCTGGCGCCGTCCAGCGTCTTGGTCAAAGTAGTCAGCTTCAACTCAAGATCTGTGTTGGAGTCCTTGGCGGCGCTAAGCTCCTTGCTCCTCTCGGCGAGACGACCCTGCAGCTCGCCATGGGTGTAGGCGTCCTTCTCGCGCTCACGCTTGAGCGCAGCAAGCTCCTCGCCGCTCACCTTGAGATCGGCCTCCAGCTGCACCACCTTCGTCTCCAGCTCCTTTTTGGCGGCCTCGGCAGCTGCGGCAGCATCCTCTGCTTCCTTGAGAGCCCCGCCAAATGTTTGCTCGCGTGCGGCAAGCTCCTCCTCATGGCTGTCAAGATTAACCTTTCGCTGCACCAACTCGCCTTCCTGCGCAGACAGCTTCTCGGCAGCGAGCCGCTGTTGCTCTTCAACTTCAGCCTTCTCGAGGAGGAAGGCTTTCTGCTCCTCGGCGACTTTCTCCCGCTCCTCTGCCAGGGATCAGAGAGCTTCCTGCCTGAGACCCCGGAGCTCCTCCGCGCGCTTCTCGATGTCCACTCCCGCCTTCACGACAAGCGCTTCTCGGGATTCAAGCTTGGCTTGTCGGGCGCGGTAAAGCGACAACAGCTTCCACAGCAGCTGCTCCTCCTCAGGCTCGTCGCTGCTGCTGCTTGGCGCGTCAACCAGCGTCAGCCCAGCGGAGGCGAGCACCTCTCCATCCAAGATCTCTCCTTCGACCGGCGCCCTGGAGCTTGACGCCCAGGGGAGCTTGATGAAGATGCCGTCGCCGGCCTTCAAATAGGCGCCGGGCTGGGGCTCTTCGGAGCCTGGCGCTGCAGCAGCGGCGGAGGGATCGGCGGTCGGCGTAGCGCTTGACGCTCCTGCGGCCTCGGGGTCGTCAGTGCGATCGCTGGATCCCTCGCCAGCTTCTGCGGCGGCAGCTTTGGCGGCCTCTTCGCCGGCGGGATCATCAACGCCGGCTTCTCCGTCGGTGGCAACAGCGTCGTCGGTGTTGCTGCGCGCGTTCTCCTCGCCGGCGACCTCGGTTTCCATTGGCTCCGTGGCAAATGGATCTGACGAACGGAAAAAGGAAAAAAGTCAAGCAAATATCCAAAAAGAAAATCAGAATAAGAAGAACCCAAGGGAAGTTTTCAAGCAAGAGGATTACCTGTACTAGGATCTGCAGTCATGGACTCAACCACCGGAGGGTCGCCAGTGCTGTCCCTTGCAGGAGAACTGTCCCTTGCCGGAGAATTCTCCCTTGCCGGAGAACGCTCCCTTGCCGGGGAATCCTCCCTTGGCAGCGTAGTCGAAGCAGATGGCATTTCGGGAGCGGCTTCCGGGCACTCCTGGTGAGGCTGCTCTGCTCCTACACAAACCAACAGTCAGATACCAGCAAAGAAAGAGCACCCATGCGCGCCTAGCAGCAGGAAGTAAACCATATACTTCCGCTGGGGGCTACGCTGGGGGCTGCTTTGGGGAAAAGTTGCCGGGTCCGGCAAGGTGGTCTCGGACACGCCCCCTACTGTCACGGTGGGTTCGTCCTTGATGACAATCACCGGGACCTTGGCTCTCTTCGCCGCTCTTTGGGCCAGAGTCCTGAAAAGGAATGGGTTCGGAGTAAAGCAAATCAGATACAAGACAAAATAGCAAGAATTGAAGAACTACAAGTACAACAAAGAATCTTACTCTTCTTCTTCCTCGTCGGAGCTGAGCACGGAGAGATCAAAGTCCGGCTCGCCTCCGGTACGACGAGGCGGAGGAGTAGGTTCCCTTGTCCGCTTGGCAGGAGCAGTAGCGGTGGACCGGGAAGACCCCGCTCCAGTTGCCGCAGCGGTGTGAGGTGCTCCCGCGGCAACAGTGCTTGCCGCGGTAGAGCGTGTCGCGCGGCACGGCGGCTGTTGACTCGTCTGCCGCCCCGCTACGTCCCCGGCCTTGCGTAGACGCCTTCTTGGTGGAGCTGGGGGCTCCGCTTGCGGCGAGCTGGCTGAAGGTGGGGAGGAGGAGGAGCCGATCTTCAACGAGTCGCTCGCGCCCTCGGCGGGCTCGCTCGACTCAGCTTCAGGCCCGACAAGCTCTTCCTCGCCGGCAAGCTCCTCTCGCTCGACAAGGCTTGCCGCCTCTGCTGCCCCTGCCTCCTCCACGGTGAATCCGAACTCGCCCGCGGCAGCTGCTGCCGCCGCCTCTTCCAGCCTAGTGGCGATGCGCTGCATCTCCGCATCGGTGGTGTCGCGAGTAAGGCTCTTCTATTCATCGGAGCGGACCGGCACTTCTACCAAGCCGTCAAAGAACTCCTGCACGACGTTGTCTGCAGGCTCTTGCCAAGTTGGGACAATTCCATGCGAATCGCACAACGGCATCATTGCACGGATGCGGTCGAGCGAGGAGTTGTTGCACAGCGGAACGACACCCCTCGGCAACATGAACACTTCGGGATGTTGAGGATCGCGCTTGAACAGTTCCAGGATCATCGCGTCCATCTCCAGGACAGTGAAGTTGAAGTTGAGGCCCGGGCGCAGCCTCATGATATCCGCTGCATTCTGGAACTCCCAGGCGGGTCTCCTCCTCTCCTGCAGGGGGCGATGCGGCGGCGAAGAAAATCTGCGCCAACGGCACCTATGGTGAGCCCGGCAAGCCTGAGGCGTAGGATCCGTGTGACGGCAATCTTCAGCCTATCGTCTTCCGGGGCCACGTTGCTCCAATCGTTGCCGCGCACTATTGGGGCTTGGCGCTGGGCGGTAAATGGCTATGGGTTCTCCTCGACAATCCAGCACCACTCTGCTCTCCATTCCTCCCACTTGTTGCGGAGCTCTCCCTCCAGATAAGCTTCCTTCTTGCCAGCTCTCGAGATCCCCTCTCTCAACTCGGGGCATAAAGAAATGGCGGAAAAGAGCTACGTTTGGATAGACTCCGACAAAGTTTTCGCAGAGATGTGCGAAAACTGCCATGGTCAGAACAGCATTGGGGGTGAAGTCAAGGAGGCGGAACCCGTAGGTGTTCATGATATCGCAGAAAAATTCATAGAAAGGCGGGCAGAGCCCGCAGTAGAAGAACAGCGCGAAGAAAGGGTATCCATTCGGAGCCAGTTCCAAAGCGGCAGCTGGGAGTACCTTCGTACGCGGATGCGCTCGCGTCTCTGTCGACCAGAAGAGGTAGTAGTACTCCCTCAGCTCCTTCGCGGCGAGCTGGGGGGGGGGGAGATTGCCCGCTCCTTTCGCAGCGCCGCGAGCCGCTACGCCTCGGTCGACTTCACGACCTTCCCCTTGTCGGCTTTTGGAGCCATGGCGGAGGTGGTGGGGGAGATCGACGGCGTTGGTGATGCTGGTGGCGATAAGGGGCGGAGCGCTGCTCTCTTTCAGCTTTGGGAAGAAGGGGGGAGCGGCGGAGATTTCTGAGATTGGAGTAGCAACCGACGAGATGGGCGAACTGCCCCTGTTTCCCCTGCTTATAAAGAGGGAGGGGGCAGACGTTCCGTCTTTCCGAATAAAGAAACCACCCACGATCTCTCCCATGACGTCGCATTCGATGAGTGCCATTCGAGGAGGGCGCGGTGGATACGGAGTGAGATACGGCGTAACCCAGGACGCGCGTGCCCGTGCCCTGTTTTGGGCCTGGCCCAACAGCGCTCGGCACCGTGTGTGGCCCAGGCCCGGGGGCTCCTGTCGGTGTACTAGAGTAGGGGTACCCTAGTATCCCGAACTTGTGCACGGGCAGTTGCAGCACCTCGCGGCAAGGCTTGCCGGGTGACCGCCAAAGTCCTCCGTGGTTCCTTTGAAGCCATTCAAGAACAAAGCATTCAAGTCAAGGAGACAAGGCCCCGGCAAGAGGAGCTTGCCGGGAAGGCCAACCAAGGCATCTCAAGGAACTTGCCGCGACGTGCCACGCGCCCCGGCAAGGCCTGGTGAGCGACAAGCTTCCGGACGCGACAAGACAACGACCGCGGCAAGCTACCACTCTGTACCCGCGCTCCAGCACATCCACCAACGTGTCGCCCTGGGGCCTTTCCAAGCGCGCGTGGCAAGAGGCTGTGCAGCCAGCGGTGCGCGGTGGTAAGCGATGCTGACAAGATTGCCATCGTGGCGAGCGTTGGCATCCCTGACGGTCCCTTTTTGCACTATTTGGGCGACGTAGACGGGCATTTAATGCCTTTGTCCCCTGCCATCAGGGTTAGGTAAGATACACTGTACAGGTGGTTGTACCAACCGCAAATTCCTTTTCCATTTTTACCCTTGTCTATGTTGCCACCTGTCGGTGACCCCTTTAGCATAGAAAAGGAGGCCCATGCGCAACGTAGAGGGGGGTTCGAAGGCAGAAAAACACTCATGGTCGGTCTCCTTAGCAGCTAGTGTGCACTGTAGCACTCAACGCTCCCGAGCGAGAACTCAATACACTCAGACATGCAGCAGTAGGAGTGTTATCTCTCCGGAGAGCTCCGAAGCTGGGTAAACTGCTCGTGTGCTTCGCCTCGATCCGCTCTTCGTGCGATCTCCGCCCCCCGCCGAACCGAAAGGGGCTCGGTCCGCCGGTCCCATAGGTGTTCAAGGATCAGTTTCCCCGACACATGATCTCTCAAGAAAAATTATTATTGAAATTTTTTATGCTCGGCTTTCTCATAATGATCGGTCAATGCTCGATACTTCTTGTACTGGTTCTTTTATGATGAAGACTATTGAATTCAAATGGGATTTATTGAAAATAATTAAACACAACTCTGAAGATTGGGAACTCGGCGAAGGTAAGGAGTCAGGTATAAACCTTAAGTTTGATTGTGTTAAACCTTTTATGGATACCGATGCTTTTCGTGAATTTAGCACTAAATATGGACTTGACTCTGAGATAGTAGCCTCTTTCTGTGTATCGTTTGCTACTCATGTTGATCTCCCTAAGGAGAAGTGGTTTAAATATCATCCTCCCATTGAAGTGAAAGTAGTAGAACCCATTAAATTTGAAGAAGAAACTATTACTTATAATGTTGATCCTATCGTTCCTACTGCTTATATTGAGAAGCCACCTTTCCCTGTTAGAATAAAGGATCATGCTAAAGCTTCAACTGTGGTTTGTAAGACTTATACTAGAAAACCTACACCCCCTGAACAAATTAAAGTTGAACCTAGTATTGCTATGGTTAAAGATTTCTTGGTCGATAATATTGATGGGCTTGTTATTTATTTTTGTGATGAAGCTGCTAGAATTGCTAAACCCGATACTAAAGATAAACGTAGACATGTTGTTGGCATGCCTTTGTTTTTGTTAAAACAGTAGATCATTGTTATCATGGCTTATGTGATATGGGTGCTAGTGTGAGTGCAATACCTTATACCTTATATAAATAAATTATGAATGATATTGCACCTGCTGAGATAGAAGATATTGATGTTACTATTAAGCTTGCCAATAGAGATACTGTTTTACAAGTTGAGGTTGTTAGAGATGTTGAAGTCTTATGTGGGAAAATAAAATACCCTGCTGATTTTCTCGTTCTTGCTTCCCCACAAGATGACTTTTGTCCCATTATATTTGGTAGACCCTTCTTGAATACTGTTAATGCTAAGATAGACTGCGAAAAGGATATTGTTACTGTTGGTTTACGGGATATGTTTCATGATTTTATTTTTTCTAAATTTCGTAGACAACCCCATGATAAAGAATTGCCTAGTAAGGATGAAATTATTGGTCTTGCTTCTATTGTCGTGCCTCCTAATGATCCTTTAGAACAATATTTGCTAGACCATGAAAATGATATGTTTATGCATGAAAGAAGGGAAATAGATGAAGTATTCTTTAAGCAAGGACCTATTTTGAAACACAATTTGCCTATTGAAATTCTCGGTGATCCTCCTCCATCAAAGGGTGATCCTGTCTTTGAGCTTAAACAATTACCTGATACTTTGAAATATGCTTATCTCAATGAAAAGAAGATATACCCTGTTATTATTAGTGCTAACCTTTCAGAGCATGAAGAAGATAAATTATTGAAAACTCTGAAGAAGCACCATGCCGCTATTGGATATACTCTTGATGATCTCAAAGGCATTAGCCCCACTCTATGCCAGCACAAAATAAAATTGGAGAAAGATGCTAAACCAGTTGTTGATCATCAACGATGGTTAAATCCTAACATGAAAGAAGTGGTAAGAAATGAAATACTAAAGCTTCTGGAGGCAGGTATAATTTATCCTATTGCTGGTAGTCAGTGGGTAAGCCCCGTTCATTGTGTCCCTAAGAAGGGAGGTATTACTGTTGTTCCTAATGATAAGAATGAATTGATCCCACAAAGAATTGTTACAGGGTATAGAATGGTAATTGATTTCCGCAAATTAACTAAAGCTACTAGAAAAAATCATTACCCTCTACCTTTTATTGATCAAATGCTAGAAAGACTATCCAAACACACACATTTTTGCTTCCTAGATGGTTATTCTGGCTTCTCTCAAATACCTGTGTCAAAAGAGGATCAGGAAAAGACCACTTTTACTTGCCCTTTTGATACTTTTTCTTATAGACATATGCCTTTTGGTTTATGCAATGCACCTGCTACCTTTCAAAGATGTATGACTACTATATTCTCTAACTTTTGTGAAAAAGATTGTTGAGGTTTTCATGGATGATTTCTCCGTTTACGGAACTTCTTTTGATGACTGCTTAAGCAACCTTGATCGAGTTTTGCAGAGATGCAAAGAAACTAATCCCGTCTTAAATTGGGAGAAGTGCCACTTTATGGTTAATGAAGGTATTGTCTTGGGGCATAAACTTCCTGAAAGTGGTATTGAAGTTGATAAAGCTAAAGTAGATGCTATTGAAAAGATGCCGTGTCCTAAAGATATCAAAGGCATAAGAAGTTTCCTTGGTCATGCTGGTTTCTACAGGAGGTTTATTAAAGACTTCTCTAAAATTTCTAGGCCTCTCACTAATCTCTTGCAAAAAGATGTTCCTTTTGTTTTTGATGATTATTGTATAGAAGCATTTGAAATACTTAAGAAAGCCTTGATTTCTGCACCTATTGTTCAACCACCTGATTGGAATTTAACCTTTGAAATTATGTGTGATGCTAGTGATTATGTTGTTGGTGCTGTTCTAGGACAAAGAGTTGATAAGAAATTAAATGTTATCCATTATGCTAGTAAAACTCTAGACAGTGCCCAGAGAAATTATGCTACTACTAAAAAAGAATTTTTAGCAGTTGTATTTGCTTGTGATAAGTTTAGATCTTATATTGTTGATTCCAAAATAACTGTTCACACTGATCATGCTGCTATTAAATATCTTATGGAAAAGAAAGATGCTAAACCTAGACTTATTAGGTGGGTTCTCTTGTTACAAGAATTTGATTTGCATATTATTGATAGAAAGGGAGGTAAGAACCCCGGTGCAGACAACTTCTCTAGGTTAGAAAATGTTCATGATGACCCACTGCCTATTGATGATAGCTTTCCCGATGAACAATTAGCTCTCATAAATGCTTCTCGTAATACTCCATGGTATGTTGATTATGCTAATTACATTGTTGCTAAATTTATACCACCTAGTTTCACATACCAGCAAAAGAAAAATGTTTTCTATGATTTAAGACATTACTTTTGGGATGATCCACACCTTTATAAAGGAGTAGATGGTGTTATTAGACGTTGGGTACCTGAGCATGAACAGGAACAAATCCTATGCAAGTGTCATTCTCGAGGCTTACGGAGGACACCACACTGGAGATAGAACTGTACATAAGGTATTGCAATCCGGTTTTTATTGGCCTACTATCTTCAAGGATACTCATAAGTTTGTCTTGTATTGTGATGAATGCCAAATAATTGGTAATATCAGTAGACATCAGGAAATGCCTATGAACTATTCACTTATTATTGAAGCATTTGATGTTTGGGGCTTTAATTATATGGGATCTTTTCCTTCCTCTAATGGGTATATACATATTTTAGTTGTTGTTGATTACGTTACTAAGTGGAGAGAAGCTATTCCAACTAGTAGTGCTGATCATCACACTTCTATTAAGATGCTTAAAGAAGTTATTTTTCTGAGGTTTGGAGTCCGTAGATATTTAATGACTGATGGTGGTTCACATTTTATTCATGGTGCTTTTCGTAAAATGTTTGCTAAGTATGATGTTAATCATAGAATAGCATCTCCATATCATCCTCAGTCTAGTGGTCAAGTAGAATTGAGTAATAGAGAGATTAAATTGATTTTGCAAAACACTGTTAATAGATCTAGAAAGAATTGGTCCAAGAAACTTGATGATGCATTATGGGCTTATAGAACTGCTTATAAAAATCCTATGGGTATGTCTCCATATAAAATGGTTTATGGAAAAGCATGTCACTTACCCCTCGAACTAGAACATAAGGCATATTGGCCTATTAAAGAGCTCAATTATGATTTCAAACTTTCCGGTGAGAAGAGGTTATTTGACATTAGCTCGCTTGATGAATGGAGAACCCAAGCCTATGAGAATGCCAAGTTGTTTAAAGAAAAGTTTAAAAGATGGCATGACAAAAGGATAAAAAAGCGTGAGGTTAATGTAGGTGATCATGTTTTGCTATACAACTCTCATTTAAGATTTTTTGCAGGAAAACTTCTCTCTAATGGGAAGGTCCTTACATTATCGAGGAGGTCTATCGTTCCGGTGCCATCAAATTCAACAACGCTGAAGGCACAAACCCGAAGGTGGTAAACGGTCAAAGAATCAAACATTATATCTCAGGTACTCCCATAAATGTTGAAACCAATATTATTAACACCATAACCCCGGAGGAGTACATAAGGGACACTTTCCAGAGCGTTTTAGACTCCGAAAAGGAATAGGTATGAGGTACGGTAAGTAAACCGACTCCAAAACTGTTCTAATAGCAATTTCTCTTCGTTTTGGAATATTTAGAAAAGTAGTAAAATTAAAAGTAGTCCGAAAGAGACATGAGGCCGCCATGAGGGTGGAGGGCGCACCCTACCCCCCCTGGGCGCGCCCCTACCTTGTGGCCACCTCGTGTGCCCTCCGAACTCCGTTTTCTTGCACAATACTTCTTTTGGTCAGTAAAAATTCATTATATAATCGCCCAAAGATTTTGACCAGCGTACCACGACAAAACCCTCTGTTTTTGTTTCAAGATGTTTTTCGGACAGATCTAGATCACCATGACGTCTCCAAGCGCCCCTAAGGACAAGTTTTTCAAGAAGGTCATCAACCCTTACCTCATGGAAGTACTGCAACATCCTTAAACCATTGAGATGCGCGAGGGGGTGTTGCACATCCGTGATGTTGGGGGACCGAAGAAGACCGGAAGCATGGAGGCAAGACTCGAAGCAATGGAGCAACAAGTTTTCAAGTGCCAAGGGATGGTGGAATGTGGACTCAACGCCAATCACCTGATGATCGCGGAGTTCACCAACAATCACAAGTTGGTTGCCAAGAACACCGAGGAGGCCATCTTCAAGCTTCACGAGAAAATCGAGCACCTCCCGGCCCAGATCTATGACCTGCAAAACCAAAACTGTGAGTATGAATATAGATTCAAGAGGATGAGTTTGGCAGCAGATTTGAGGATCCTGGAGACCCGTTCATCCTTCTACGATGGTGAGTCTATGCCTTGGAAGATGGACGACAAGCCTACATCATCAACAACTCCATCATCACCACCTCCAAAGAAAGAGACATAAATACATGGCTATGGGCACTCCCCTTGGCAACTACCAAGCTTGGGGGAGGTACCCCGGTATCGTATCACCATCACAACTCTATTTTTGTCGTTTATCTTACTTTGATCCTTTTAGTTATATCTTGATATAGTAGAATAAAGTTTTAGTATGATCTAGCTTTGAGTTTTGTTTTGATCTCTATCTATGTAATCGAGTCCGTGAGTTGTATATAATAAAGAGTAGTTTTGAGTTGAGGGCTTTGCTATCTTGCTATGATCTCGAGGAAGTTAAAGAATAAAAAGAAATAAAAATATCATACGTTGATCTTATGGAGAGTAATGAGTTCACATACAAATAGTATGTTGAATAAAAGTTGTTGAGAGTTGACAAACATAGTTTTGGTCATTGTTGCAATTAATAGGAAGTAATAAAGAAAGAGAGGTTTTCACATATAAATATACTATCTTGGACATATTTTGTGATTGTGAGTGACATGCTAAAAAGTTGATGTTGGACAAGGAAGACAACGTAATGAGTTATGTTTTCCTATACCCAAATAGAAGTTATTGTCGGATTTCGGGTTTCGGCAGACCCTCAAGGTTCGAACTCTGGGGTGCGCACGGAGATCACACCTCCTGCCTACCTACGTCTCGTCGCCTCGCAAGGATCTAAACTACACAAAGAACAACACAAGGGACACAAGGTTTATACTAGTTCGGGCCACCATTGTGGTGTAATACCCTACTCTAGTTTGTGGTGTGGTGGATTGCCTCAGGGGCTGATGATGAACAATATAAAGGGAGAACAGCCTCGCGAGGGGCTGTTCTTGGGCTGGTGCGATGAACTGCTTGGATGAGTTCAGTCGCCTCTCTCTCTCTCTCTAGTCTACCCAAAAATCTCGATGCCTACTCTGTGGTGGCTAGCTCTATTTATAGAGAGAGGCCCTGGGCCTCTTCCCAAATATTGAGAGGGAAGGGCGCCAACAATTGGCCATTTTGAAGGGGAACATCTAGTACACTTATCCTGGCTAAAGTCGGTCCTCGCCTGCCAAAGGCTCTGACGGTGACGCCGGCTTGGGCTCCACGATGACCTCCATCCTGCCGTTCTGCTGGTCTTGGTCCTGTTACACCGAAATGGTTGCCTTTGCTTGATACTCTCACCTGCGCTTGTCCTCTTTGCACCAAGGAGGAAACAAGGACTCTGCGCTGGACAGCGCCCGCCTGGCTTCGGTCATCATGGCTTGCATCACGGGCGCCTCGTGAGGTACCCTGCCTTGATCTCTCCGCCTCCTCGCGAGCCAGCCTGACGAGGCTGTGCCCGAGGAAGCCTCCTGTCGTCCGCCCCGCAAGGCTTGGCCCCTCGCGAGGGTCTTGAGCATGTGTTGATGAAGATGGGCCGTAGTGGGCCACTCCCTGAGCCACGCCGCAGGCCACAGGCAGGCAAGTCTGGGAACCCTGGTTCCCAGAACGCCGATAGTAGCCCCCGGGCCCAAGGCGCGCCTAGACTTGGCTTGGCAGAGAAGCGAAGGGGCAAGTGCGTAGCGCCACAGACCCCAACAGCCTGCGGCCTTGGGCGCCGCGTGGCGGTTCATTGGACGTGGGCATCCTGGCTCCCCCACGACGCCTCGGTAACTGCACGACTTGACAAGTCCCTGCATGCAAAACGGGTCATGATTACCTGTGATCATGGAGGCCGGCGGTTGGCCTCCCTCGGCTATATGTACGGAACGGCGTGAGCCCTTCCAGTCCATCCCTTCTTGCTACTCCCCTTCTTCTTCTTGGCCACTCGCCATCCCCATGGCCCCGCCAAAGAGGTTTTCGGCCGCGGAGAAAGGAAAGGCTCGCCAGGAAGGGCCCGGCTCTCCTCCGGCCAAGCATGGCCGGGGCCGCCCTCGCAAGCACCCTACGGCCCCCGCTGCGGCCTCCCGTGGCCGTAGAAACAACCCTCTGCGCAGCGGTGGGCACTCGGCTACCAACAAGAGGTACACTAGGGCTGCACGACCCCCAAGGCCGCGCTTTCGCTTGACGGAGGTGCTGCCGTAGTTCGCCATGTGGTCGACGGACCCGACCGGCACCTGGCTCCAGCTCCCCCGCTTCTTTATAGGTGAACTTCTGGCTAGTGCCCCGGGCGGCCTTTGGCTTCAGGCAGATGGTTGCTGCAGCAGGGCCTCCTGGGCTACTCTGGAGGTCTCCACCATCGGGGAGGCGGCCCTGACCCGCAGCTAGAAAACGTTTGCTCACGCGCGCGGCCTGAGCCGACGATGTACTATACACTTTAAGTTCGACGGCGATGCCACCCTCTACGTGAGGGTGTTCGGGGAAGACGGCCGCCGCGCCGGATGCTGCCCCGAAGACGATGATCACGGCCGCGCGCTCAACCCCAGCATTGGTTGCTACCTCTTGAGCACCGCGTTGGATTTCCCCGAAGAGGAGAGGATGATGCAGTAAAGTAGCATAAGTATTTCCCTCAGTTTTTGAGAACCAAGGTATCAATCTAGTAGGAGACCACGCACAAGTCCCTCATACCTACACAAAACGATAGCAACTCACAACCAACGCTTAGGGGTTGTCAATCCCTTCACGGTCACTTACGAGAGTGAGATCTGATAGAGATAGTATTTTTGGTATTTTTGGTAGATAGATGCAAAGTAAAAAGTAAAGGCAAAGTGTCGGTGTCAAAACCGGCGGATCTCGGGTAGGGGGTCCCGAACTGTGCGTCTAGGCGGATGGTAATAGGAGACGAGGGACACGATGTTTTTACCCAGGTTCGGGCCCTCTTGATGGAGGTAAAACCCTACGTCCTGCTTGATTAATATTGATGATGTGGGTTACAAGAGTAGATCTACCACGAGATCAAGGAGGCTAAACCCCAGAAGCTAGCCTATGGTATGATTGTTGTTCGTTCTATGGACTAAGGCCATCCGGTTTATATAGACACCGGAGAGGGCTAGGGTTACACAGAGTCGGTTACAAAGGTAGGAGATCTACATATCCGTATCGCCAAGATTGCCTTCCACGCCAAGGAAAGTCCCATCCAGACACGGGACGAAGTCTTCAATCTTGTATCTTCATAGTCTTGGAGTCCGACCGATGATGATAGTTCGGCTATCCGGACACCCCCTAGTCCGGAACTCCCTCAGTAGCCCCTGAACCAGGCTTCAATGATGACGAGTCCGGCGCGCATATTGTCTTCGGCATTGCAAGGCGGGTTCCTCCTCCGAATAATTTATAGAAGATTGTGAACACCAGTATAGTGTCCGACTCTGCAAAATAAATTCCACATACAACCGTAGAGAGAATAATATTACACAAGTTCAATCTGCTGACATATTTTGTGGCGTAACGTCACACCACTACCAAGCCTTCAAATTGTTTTTATTGTTCCATCTCAACGCGTTTAGCAAGGCGGTTTCCTTGGCACGTCTTGTTGAAGCAGAGATCGTGTTCCCCTTATTCCAGGATTCCCATCAATACGGAGGTGGGTAACCCAACCGCGCCATCAATCGCGACGCTTGGGGGATAAGCGAGTTTTACCAGGCCGGTGGGGACGCGTGTTTCTGTCCGCTCATATAAGGGGATAAAGATCCAACCTTTTTACCTGCGCCTTCTTCCTCCTTGGCTTATCCATCTCTGTGAACTCGAGCTCTAGCGCCCAAGCCCACACATCTCACCTCAACCTTCTCCAAATATGTCCAGAGCGGGAGGCAAGTAGATGGCCTCCTCCGTCATGGAGGGGCATATCCAGAAGCTGCGCAGCGCCGGATACTTGTCCAGCGACATCGCGCATCGGCTCCCCGACGAGGGAGAGCTCATCCCCACCCCTAGGCCCCATGAGAGGGTAGTATTCCTTCCCCATTTCCTCCGCGGACTGGGCTTCCCACTTCATCCCTTTGTCCGGGGGCTCATGTTCTACTACGGCCTAGATTTCCATGATCTGGCCCCAAATTTTATTCTCAACATCTCGGCGTTTATCGTCGTGTGCGAGGCCTTCCTCTGCATCCAGCCCCACTTCGGCTTGTGGCTCAAGACCTTTAGTGTCAAGCCGAAGGTTGTGAAGGGCAGCCAAGCGGAGTGCGGAAGCGCCATGGTGGGCAGGATGTCCCACGTTACGTGGCTGGAGGGCACCTTTGTGGAAACCATCAAGGGGTGGCAATCGGGGTGGTTCTACATCACCGAGCCACGTGATCCCGAATGGGCAGCGGCCCCCGAATTCAGATCCGGCATCCCCACACGGCTCACCTCCTGGAAAGAGAGCGGCCGGATTTGGGGCGATTCAGAGGAGCTGACCAGACTCCAAGCCTGCATCCAAAAGCTGGTGGACAAGAAGCTCAAGCTTGTCAACATAGTCCAGGTCATGCTCATTCGCCAGATTCTCCCATGCCAACGACAGGGCTTCAATATGTGGGAGTTCGATCCGGCGCAGCACCAGACTTTGAATGGGCTCTTCGACACTACATATGAAGAGGTCTGGAAGGTGCTGTTCAAGGGCGCCGAGGCTCCCGCATCCGCTACCGAAGATCGCGGATTCAGCTCGCAGCGTCCAGCTGACGAGGTAAGTGATATTGTCCTTTACGGGACGCTGGTTATTCATAGTTTGACTCTATGCGGGATCTAAACTCCCTTTCCTTTGACAGGACTAGCTGAAGAAGGCCGCACAGGCTATCTGTCCGGCTCCATTGCCAGAGGACCCAGCTGACGCCTGCCTAACGGGGCTGCTGGCTCCGGTACCCCACGTGGTGCCGGAGAAGAAGGCCAAGAAGAAGGCCACGGGGACTCGGAAGAGTTCCCTTTTTCAGGTGCTATCGGACGATGAATCCGAGGCCGACTCCTCCCACCAAGGCGAGGAGGAGAAGAAGAAAGCCTCTCCCCCAGTGGGGGGAGGGAAGAAAAGGAAGGCCTCCCCAACAAGGGAGGCCGAAGGGTCCAAGAGGGGAAAAACTCTTCCCCCGGACTGTTCCGCCAACGCCAGTGACGACGACGAGGACTGGCCTCCAAGGGCCAAGCCTCTGGCGAGATCGTAAGTATCCGGACTCCCGAATAACTTCAAGGTTTTCGTTCTCCGCCACATTATGTCTTTCTAATGCCGCATACAACCCTGCAGTCCGCCTAAGGATGATCTCCCCACTTCGTCGAGCGGGTCCTTAGGGGCGTCGGATATGGATTCTCTTCCGACTGCCTCCACCCCCCGTGATGCGGACGATGCCGAGGTGGGATCCCAGGAAGGGACCCACCAGGAGGAGAGGGCCCCAGAGGTGTCGCAGGACAACCTCCCGAACTTTGCACCGGACTCAGCCCCAGAACCCATAGTGGCTCCAGAGTCCGGCAGGTGACCCCTTCATAAGAAGGGCAAGACCGCGACGCCGGCTGCCTCCGTCCAACCGGAGGTGCCGGATAATTTGCTGGAGGCGCTCAACGGCGCCTCCATCGAAGAGGAACACCGCACTGTTATGAGTGCGGTGATTCAGAAGGTTCAGCTCGCCAAGAGCGGGCTGACCGAAGCCTGCAACAGCCTTCTAATAGGCTTTGAGGTAAGAATTTCAATATATGTAAAATGGTACCGCATAGACAGTAGCCCCTGATGCTCAGTTTGGTGTTCGGAAAGAAAAGCCGGACTGAGGATCTTTAGAAAGATAAACGCAGGAGTCATGAAAATATGTCAATATGGGATTGCAGGCTGTGCTGCTGACCTCTGCTGCACTGACTGCGGAGGTCAAAACTTTGAGGGAAAACCTCGAGCGGTCCGAGAACGAGCTCGGCCATGCCAAGAAGCAGCTCGAGGAAAAAGAAGGTGAGTAATACCTTATGAAAATTGTACCTTACAGAAAAGGATTTGGTTGCAAGAAAAATGACAAGGATAACTGGGGTATTGCAGGGGCCACTAACGAGGTGGCGACCCTGAAGGAGGCGGTGCCGTGGCCGAACGCAATGCGGCTGTGGAGCGCACCGAGCGAGAGAAACAGGAGGCGCGGGTGGCGGAGGTACAACAAGAGCTCCAGGATCTCGTGAGGAAACATGAGAGCCTGGAGCGTGACTCGAAGACTCGAGAGTCTGAGCTTGCAACGGCTCTTGTGAGTGCCAAAGACGCTAAGGCCGAAGCCTACAAGGCCCTCCAGGAGATAGAGGCGGTGAAGAAAATAGCAGCGGGTAAGGCATTTTTCATGCAAAGTAAGCATGTGAGTGTTAATTACCTGTCGCTTACCCGAATTCGGAGCTATACAGGAGCGTTCGCAGATCTTCCCCGCAGCATGTCCGATGCTGCCGCATTCTACCGGCTCGAGGAGGGGAGCTCAACGGAGAAGGTCTTCTGGTCTCAGTATGCTGAGGCCGGACATCCGGTGCCCCTTAGCGACCAGCTGAAGCAGCTGGTCAAGCTCCACAAGGCGGCCGAATAGGCCATGAAGGGCCTCATAGTTCGGCTGTGGCCTAAGGAGGCTATGCCTGGGAGCTACTTCGGCCTGGTGCGGCGGCTGGTGGACGCGTGCCCGTGGGTTGAAGTTATCAAGCACTCCGCCTGTATCGAGGGTGAGCGTCGGGCCCTTGCTCGCGCAAAGGTGCACTGGGGCAAGATGGATGCCTAGAAGCTTGTGACGGACCCCCCACCAGAGGGCAAGGAGCGTCGCACGCCCGAGATGTATTATAGGAGTGTGTTGAAGGGCGCCCGCACTATTGCGGGTGAGTGCTCCAAAGATGTAATATTTGAGTAGACTCGCATTTTGTTATCCCGTGCGCTGAAAACTTGGTTCATATGCGCTAAGCAACGCTTGTTAATTTAAAATATTACCTTCTGTGCGGCTGTTTATCAAATCTGAGAGATGGCAAGTCGTCGGCTTCAGCCCCCATGCCACGAGGGCTGGGGTGTTCGGGATAAACTCGAGCGCTCTTGTTCCCATTTTTGGGTCCATCTAGGGAGGCGCTCAACACAACGAACAAGGCAACCGGACTTATAATGCTTGAACACTCTCACTTAGCCATAGAATTCTATAATTTTAAATTTCGGCGAAGCCCCTAGTTTTCGGAAGGCCGAATTTGGGGCGCTATCCACGCCTTGGCCGGACAGAATCCGGCTCCTCGCTCGAAGCGGCATAAGTCTTTAGGGACTCGCAAAGAACCTCTCGAACAGCGACCAGCTCTCGCCTCATCATGACGGTCAGTTTTAGCTTTCTCCACTGAGGCGTTAACCCAGCTCAACTGGGGCACAATCGTAGTGGTTCTCCCAGTGCTACCTTAGCCGATAAAACGAAACGTAAGGTACCAAAACATGGGAGCCGGGCAAACCCAACTATTGACCGAAGAACATGATTCGGAGCCGATGCATATAATGCTATAAGTTCGGGGTGCCGCACTTGTGAAAGTGTTCGGACTTATCACACCATAACGCGGGAAACATAAGCCCCTGGTGTATTTAGCCGTACCAAAACGTACGGATGCAACATGTCATAGATGAACATATGTGTAAGAAAGAAATGCAATTAGAAGTAAAAATGTGCTGCATTGCTTTATTCAAATAAAAACTGCTGTAAGTGCAGGACGATACAAGTGGTGCGGTAAGTAAGGGATGGGACTGTTTAACATGTCCCCCTCCAGGGGTAAGCTACGGAATAATGCATAAAACAGATTTAATGCTCATAATGGAGACCACCTAGATTTTCGTTGTAGCCTTTCTCCTTCCCTGGATGTTGTATCGTGGGTTCGGCATGTCTGCTGCCGGACAGGGCCCCTGACGAACGGAGTCCTGTGGGTAAAAATAAAAGGAAAAGAAAAAGAATCGACACACTTAAGAGCCCCTGGTGCGGTTGAGCCGCAGTTTGGGCTTATCGTGGTCGAGCCCCTTGCCCCATGCCCATCGTATCTTCAGAGCGTAATGGAGTACGCGAAGGGTCTGTCTTAATGTTTTACAGGGGTTGGGGTTGGGGCCGCACTGCTACGCGTGCTCGGAACGTGCCAGGTGGTCGTGTTGTAGGTTACTCCGGGCACGCTTAGCTGTGTCCGGCCGCTTAGCAGCCGGACTTGAGAATTGTCTTAAAAGGCTGCTTTGTACTTCTGCCGCGAGAGCCGCTGTATGTTCCTCCGTTCGGAGGGAGCGTTCAGTGCTTCCGTTGACCGTGATGACTCCTCTAGGGCCTGGCATCTTGAGCTTGAGGTATGCGTAGTGCGGCACCGCGTTAAACTTTGCGAACACGGTACGTCCAAGCAAGGCATGATAGCCACTGTGAAACGGGACTATGTCGAAGATTAACTCCTCGCTTCGGAAGTTATCTGGGGATCCGAAGACCACTTCCAGTGTAACTGAGCCTGTACAATTGGCTTCTACACCTGGTATGACGCCTTTAAAGGTCGTTTTGGTAGGTTTAATCCTTGAGGGGTCTATGCCCATTTTGCGCACCGTGTCCTGATAAAGCAGGTTTAGGCTGCTGCCGCCGTCCATCAGGACTCTGGTGAGATGAAATCCATCGACGATTGGGTCTAGAACCAATGCAGCAAACCCACCATGGTGAATGCTGGTGGGGTGGTCCCTTCGGTCAAAGGTGATCGGGCAAGAGGACCATGGATTGAACTTCGAGGCAACTGGCTCCATCGCGTATACATCCTTGAGTGCACGCTTCCGCTCCCTTTTGGGTATGTGCGTGGCATATATCATGTTCACCGTCCGCACCTGTGGGGGGAAACCCTTCTGTCCTCTATTGTTCGGCGGTCGGGTCTCTTCCTCGTCGTCGCTATGTAGCCCCTTGTCGCTGTTTTCGGCAATTAACTTGCCTGCCTGCTTGAACACCCAACAGTCCCTATTGGTGTGGTTAGCTAGCTTTTCAGGGGTGCCATGTATCTGGCACAAGCGGTCGAGAATTCGGTCCAAATTGGACGGACCCTGAGTTGTTCTTTTGAATGGATTTTTCCGTTGACCGGGTTTAGAGCCTCTGAATCCGGCATTGACTACCGTATCCTCACTGTTATTGCCATTAATGCAGCGTTTGTTTTTGTAGCAACGCGACCTGCCACTACGGTCCTTGATATCCGGACTGCCAGAATTTTTGTTGAGGTTGTTGCTGCGTGCTAGCCAGCTGTCCTCACCCGCACAGAAGCGGGTCATCAGTGATGTAAGGGCTGCCATGGATTTCGGCTTTTCCTGTCCCAGGTGCCGGGCAAGCCACTCGTCGCGGATGTTATGCTTGAAGGCCGTGAGGGCCTCGGCATCCAGACAATCGACGATTTGGTTTTTTTTGGTTAAGAACCGTGTCCAGAATTGTCTGGCCGATTCGTCTGGCTACTGAATTATGTGGCTTAGGTCATCTGCATCTGGTGGTCGCACGTACGTGCCTTGGAAGTTATCGAGGAATGCGGCTTCCAGGTCCTCCCAACTCCCGATTGACTCTGCTGGCAAGCTGTTAAGCCAGTGCCGGGCTGGTCCTTTAAGTTTGAGTGGGAGATATTTGATGGCGTGGAGATCGTCTCCGCGGGCCATGTGGATGTGGAGGAGATAGTCCTCGATCCAGACCGCGGGGTCTGTTGTGCCATCATAAGATTCAATATGGACGGGTTTAAACCCTTCTGGGATTTGATGATCCATTACCTCATCTGTGAAGCACAGTGGGTGTGCGGCGCCTCTGTACTGGGCAATATCGCGATGGAGCTCAAAAGAGCTTTGTCTGTTGTGTTCGGCCCGGCCGGACTTACTGTGTCCGGGGTGACGGTGATCGTCACGTATCGTGGGGCGCCCACGTGATCCATAGATCAATCTTGATTGTCTTGCCTTATCCTCCAATATGTCGCGCAGGTCCGGAGTGTTCCCCTGTGGCCTTGTGCTTTTCGAGCGATGCCGGGGTACGGGTCTAGTGAAGGGCCTTGAGGCCTCTCTGTCGCGGCCACGGGGTGGTCGATCAGCCGTATTGTCTCCTGGTGAAGCGGGATCATATGCCTCCACCTCTAATCGGGGGAGCAACTTACGTTTGGGGTAGCTTTTGGAGGGGCGTTCAAGTTCATGCTCTTCGGCCGCGAGGACTTTGGTCCATCTGTCGGCTAGCAGATCTTGATCAGCTCTAAGCTGCTGCTGCTTTTTCTTGAGGCTGTTTGCCGTGGCCATAAGCCTACGTTTGAAACGCTCCTGTTTGATGGGATCCTCAGGTACGACGAATTCGTCGTCGTCGAGGCTTGCCTCATCTCCGGAGGGAGGCATATAGTCCTCTACCTCTTCTTCGGCCGCTCTCTCATGAGGGCTGGCGTCCCCCTCCTCCTGTGCTAGATCTTGCTGGAGTGGGTTGTCTTCGGCGCTATCCGGTGTATTATTGTCTCCGGTGCCGGAATCCTCATTCTTGCTATGGCGGGATTTAGAGCGGCACCGCTGACGCCGGTGCTTGGGCTGTTTCTTGGAGGGGTCATCCTCTGCTATTCCTTCGCCATTCCCATCCTTTGGGATATCCACCATGTATATGTCGTATGAAGAGGTGGCTTTCCAGTGCCCGGTGGGCGCTGGTTCTTGGTCGTCTCCAGCATCATCGTCCATACCGTCGATGTCCTCAGAGTCGTAATCTAGCATGTCGGTTAGATCGTCGATAGTGGCTACCAAGTGGGTGGTGGGTGGGCTTTGAATTTCTTCGTCGTCCGCATCCCAACCATCCTAGCCGCAGTCCGGCCAGGCCTCTCCTGATAACGAGAGGCACTTTAGCGAACTCAAGATGTCGCCAAAAGGTGAGTGTTGAAAGATGTCCGCCGCGGTGAACTGCATGATCGGCGCCCAATCGGATTCGACTGGAGGGGGCGCGGGAGGTCCGGAGTCCGGCAAGGAGTCCGGCACCTCGAAGTCACGAGCTCCATGGGGGACAAGATCGGTGTTCGGCTCTATCGCCGTAGAGGTTGCAGCCCCCGAGGTGGTGTCTAGCCGTCCATCCTTGGTTTGTGCAGCCGGCTCCAAGTCGAAGATCGGAGCGGGTTCGAGTGCGGCCTCCAGGGTACTATCTGGCTGCAGAGCTAAATCATGCCCATCGTGACAGTACGGCACGCTCGGCTGTGGCTCGAATCCGTCGAGGATCAAGTCCCCGCGGATGTCGGCCGTGAAGTCCAAACTTCCAAATCTGACCTGACGGCCAGGGGCGTAGCTTTCGATCTGCTCTAGATGGCCAAGCGAATTGGCCCGCAGTGCAAAGCCGCCGAATACGAAGATCTGTCCGAGGAGGAAGGTCTCACCCTGGACTGCATCGTTGATGATGATCGAAGAAGCCATCGGGCCTATCGGTGACGACACAGAGGAACTCTCAATGAAAGCACCAATGTCGGTGTCAAAACCGGCGGATCTCGGGTAGGGGGTCCCGAACTGTGCGTCTAGGCGGATGGTAACAGGAGACGAGGGACACGATGTTTTTACCCAGGTTCGGGCCCTCTTGATGGAGGTAAAACCCTACGTCCTGCTTGATTAATATTGATGATGTGGGCTACAAGAGTAGATCTACCACGAGATCAAGGAGGCTAAACCCTAGAAGCTAGCCTATGGTATGATTGTTGTTCGTCCTATGGACTAAGGCCATTCGGTTTATATAGACACCGGAGAGGGCTAGGGTTACACAGAGTCGGTTACAAAGGTAGGAGATCTACATATCCGTATCGCCAAGCTTGCCTTCCACGCCAAGGAAAGTCCCATCCGGACACGGGACAAAGTCTTCAATCTTGTATCTTCATAGTCTTGGAGTCCGACCGATGATGATAGTTCGGCTATCCGGACACCCCCTAGTCTGGAACTCCCTCACAAAGTAAAAACAAAGCAAGTAAATAAAGTGATATAGATTGATATGATGAGAATAGACCCGGGGGCCATAGGTTTCACTAGTGGCTTCTCTCGAGAGCATAAGTATTCTACGGTGGGTGAACAAATTACTGTTGAGTAATTGACAGAATTGAGCATAGTTATGAGTATATCTAGGCGATGATCATGTATATAGGCATCACGTCCAAAACAAGTAGATCGAAATGATTCTGCATCTACTACTATTACTCCACTCATCGACCGCTATCCAACATGCATCTAGAGTATTAAGTAAAAACAGAGTAACGCCGTAAGCAAGATGACATGATGTAGAGGGATAAATTCATGCAATATGATAAAAACCCATCTTGTTATCCTCGATGGCAACAATACAATATGTGCCTTGCAACTCTTTCTGTCACTGAGTAAGGACACCGCAAGATTGAATCCAAAGCTAAGCACTTCTCCCATTGCAAGAACTACCAATCTAGTTGGCCAAACCAAAAAGATAATTCGAAGAGACTTGCAAAGATAACTCAATCATACATAAAAGAATTCAGAGAAGAATCAAATATTTTCCATAGATAATACTGGATCATAAACCCACAATTCATCGGTCTCAACAAACACACCGCAAAAAGAAGATTACATCGAATAGATCTCCACGAGAGAGGGGGAGAACATTGTATTGAGATCCAAAAATAGAGAAGAAGCCATCTAGCTACTAGCTATGGACGTGAAGGTCTGAAGTAAACTACTCACACTTCATCGGAGGGGCTATGGTGATGATGTAGAAGACCTCCATGGTGGATGCCCCCTCCGGCGGAGCTCCGGAACAGGCCCCAAGATGGGATCTCGTGGATACAGAAGGTTGCGGCGGTGGAATTAGGTTTTTGGCTCCTGTTCTGATCGTTCGGGGATACATAGGTATATATAGGAGAAAGGAGTACGTCGGTGGAGCTCCGAGGGGCCCATGAGGTAGGGGGCACGCCCAGGGGGGGGGGGGGCGCCCTCCACCCTCGTGACCGCCTCTGGCACTACTTGGAGTAGGGTCCAAGCCTCCTGGATCACGTTCGGTTGGAAAATCACGATCCCGAAGGTTTCATTCCGTTTGGGGTCCTTTTGATATTCTGTTTCTTCGAAATACTGAAAAAGGCAAAAAACAACAATTCTGGGCTGGGCCTCCGGTTAATAGGTTAGTCCCAAAAGTAATATAAAAGTGGAAAATAAAGCCCAATATAGTCCAAAACAGTAGATAAAGTAGCATGGAGCAATCAAAAATTATAGATACATTGGAGACGTATCAGGCATCCCCAAGCTTAATTCCCGCTCGTCCTCGAGTAGGTAAATGATAAAAAAGAATTTTTGATGCGGAGTGATACTTTGGCATAATTTCAATGTAAATCTTCTTAATTGTGATATGAATATTCAGATCCGAAAGATTCAAGACAAAAGTTCATATTGACACAAAAATAATAATACTTCAAGCATACTAATCAAAGCAATCATGTCTTCTCAAAATAACATGGGAAAAGAAAGTTCATCCCTACGAAATCATATAGTTAGGCTATGCTTCATTTTTCTCACACAAAGATGTTCCCAACTTCTATACCCCTGATGACAAGCCAAGCAATTGTTTCATACTTAAATAATCTCAAACTTTTTCAATCTTCACGCAATACATGAGCGTGAGCCATGGATATAGCACTATGGGTGGAATAGAATATGATGATGGGGATTGTGTGGAGAAGACAAAGAAGGAGAAAGTCTCACATTCATGAGGATAATCAATGGGCTATGGAGATGCCCATCAATTGATGTCAACATGAGGAGTAGGGATTGCCATGCAATGGATGCACTAGAGCTATGAATGCTCAACAAAAGAAAACTAGTGGGTGTGCATCCAACTTGCTTGCTCACGAATACCTAGGGCATTTGAGGAAGCCCATCTTAGGAATATACAAGCCAAGTTCTATAATGAAAGATTCCCACTAGTATAAAAAAGACAACTTATGAGACTCACTACATGAGGAACAAGGTGCTACTTTGAAGCACAATATATGAGACTCACTACATGAAGAACAAGGTGCTACTTTGAAGCACAAGTGTGGAAAAATAGATAGTAGCATTGCCCTTTTTATTTTCTTTTTTTGGGCCTTCTTTTTTTTCTTTTTGGCCTTTCTCTTTTTTTTGGGCAATGCTCTAATAATGATGATCATCACACTTCTGTTGATTACAACACAAGGATTACAACTCGAAACTTAGAACAAGATATGACTCTATATGAATGCCTCTGGCGGTGTACCAGGATGATGCAATGAATCAAGAGTGACATGTATGAAAAATAATGCATGGTGGCTTTGCCACAAATACGATGTCAACTACAAGATCATGCAATGGCAATATGACAAAAGTAATGCATGTCATGATGATGATGGTGGAAGTTGCATGGCAATATATCTCGGAATGGCTATGGAAATGCCATAATAGGTAGGTATGGTGGCTGTTTTGAGGAAGATATAAGGAGGTTTATGTGTGATAGAGTGTATCGTATCACGGGGTTTGGATGCACCGGCGAAGTTTGCGCCAACTCTCAAGGTGAGAAAGGGCAATGCACGGTACCGAAGAGGCTAGCAATGGCGGAAAGGTGAGAGTGCGTATAATCCATGGACTCAACATTAGTCAAAATAACTCATATACTTATTGCAAAAATTTAGAAGTCCTCAAAAATTCAAGTACCACGCGCATGCTCCTAGGGGGATAGATAGGTAGGAAAAGACCATCGCTCGTCCCCGACCGCCACTCATAAGGATGCACAAGCCAGGTACACTTCATGTTTCAAATTTGTTACACAACTTTAACCATACGTGCATGCTACGGGATTTGCAAACTTCAACACAAGTATTTCTCAAATTCATAATTACCCAACTAGCAAGACTATGATATTATCACCTCCATATCTCAAAACAATTATCAAGCATCAAACTTATCTTAGTATTCAATTCACTCAAAAGAAAGTTTCACATATCTTGAACACCAAGTATATTAACATTAAGCAAATTACCATGCTATTAAAGACTCTCAAAATAATCTAAGTGAAGCATGAGAGATCAAATAGTTTCTTTAAAACAAATCCACCACCGTGCTCTAAAAGATCTAAGTGATGTACTAGAGCAAAAATTATCACGCTCAAAAGATATAAGTGAAGCACTATGAGCAAAACTATCAAGCTCAAAAGATATAAGCGAAGCACATAGAGTATTCTAACAAATTCCAATTCATGTATGTCTCTCTCAAAAGATGTGTACAGCAAGGATGATTGTGGTAAACTAACAAGCAAAAGACACAAATAATACAAGACACTCCAAGTAAAATACATATCATGTTGGTGAATAAAAATATAGCTCCAAGTAAATTACCGATGGAAGTGGACGAAAGAGGGGATGCCTTCAGGGGCATCCCCAAGCATTGACTTTTTGGTGTCCTTGGATTATCTTGGGCGTGCCATGGGCATCCCCAAGCTTAGGCTCTTGCCACTCCTTGTTCCATAATCCATCAAAAGAATTCACCCAAAACTTGAAAACTTCACAACACAAAACTCAACAGAAATCTCGTGAGCTCTGTTAGAGAAAGAAAACAAAAGACTACTTCAAGGTACTGTAATGAACTCATTATTTATTTATATTGGTGTTAAACCTACTGTATTCCAACTTCTCTATGGTTTATAAACTAATTTACTAGCCATAGATTCATCAAAATAAGCAAACAACACACGAAAAACAGAATCTGTCTGTCGGTGTCAAAACCGGCGGATCTCGGGTAGGGGGTCCCGAACTGTGCGTCTAGGCGGATGGTAACAGGAGACAAGGGACACGATGTTTTTACCCAGGTTCGGGCCCTCTCGATGGAGGTAAAACCCTACTCCTTCTTGATTAATATTGATGATATGGGTAGTACAAGAGTAGATCTACCACGAGATCGGAGTGGCTAAACCCTAGAAGCTAGCCTATGGTATGATCGTTATTCGTCCTATGGACTAAAACTCTCCGGTTTATATAGACACCGGAGAGGGCTAGGGTTACACATAGTCGGTTACAATGGGAGGAGATCTTCATATAGTATCGCCAAGCTTGCCTTCCACGCCAAGGAAAGTCCCATCCGGACATGGGACGGAGTCTTCAATCTTGTATCTTCATAGTCCGAGAGTCCGGCCAAAGGTCTTAGTCCGGCCATCCGGACACCCCCTAATCCAGGACTCCCTTAGTAGCCCCTGAACCAGGCTTCAATGACGACGAGTCCGGCGTGCAAGTTGTCTTCGGCATTGCAAGGCAGGTTCCTCCCCCGAATACTTCATAGAAGATGTTGAACACCAGGATAGTGTCCAGCTCTGCAAAATTAGTTCCACATGCCGCCATAGAGAGAATAACATTTGCACCAATCTAATCTGCTGACGTATTCCGCAGCGTGACATCACGCCATGACCAGGCTTTTATTCATTTTACTGTTCCACCTTAGCGCGTTTAGCGAGGCGGTTTCCTTGGCACGTCTTGTCAAAGCAGAGATCGTGTCCCCTTATTCCGAGATTCTCATCAATACGGGCGTGGGTAACCCAACCGCGCCACTAACTGCGACACTTGGGAGATAAGCGAGTTTTATTAGGCCGGTGGGGGCTCGTAGTTTTGGCCACCCATATAAGGGGATAAGAATCCGCCCTTTCCATTCACGCCTTCTTCCTCCTTTGCTTATTCGCCCCTGCGCGCTCGAGCTCCAACGCCCAAGCCCGCACTTCCCACCTCAACCTTCTCCGATCATGTCTGGAGCGGGAGGTAGATGGATGGCCTCCTCCGTCACGGAGGGGCAAATCAAAAAGCTGAGGAAGGCCGGATACCTGTCTGACGACATCGCGCACCGGCTTCCAGATGTGGGGCAACTCATCCCCACCCCCAGGCCCCATGAGAGGGTTGTTTTTCTTCCCCATTTCCTCCGCGGACTGGGTTTTCCTCTTCACTCGTTTGTCCGGGGGCTCATGTTCTACTACGGCCTGGACTTCCACGATATGGCCCCGAACTTTATCCTCAACATCTCGGCGTTCATCGTCGTGTGCGAGGCCTTCCTCTGCATCCAGCCCCACTTCGGCTTATGGCTAAAGACTTTTAATGTCAAGCCGAAAGTGGTGAGCGGCCGCCAAGCGGAGTGCGGAGGTGCCATGGTGGGCCGGATGGCCAACGTCCTATGGCTCGAGGGCTCCTTCGTGGAGACAATAAAAGGATGGCAATCGCGATGGTTCTACATCACCGAGCCACGCGACCCCAAATGGGAAGCGGCCCCCGAATTCAGATCTGGTTTTCCCACACGGCTCACCTCCTGGAAAGAGACGGGTCTAACGTGGGGAGATTCGGAAGAGCTGACCGGACTCCAAACCTGCTTCAAAAAGCTGGTGAGCAAGAACCTCAAGCTCGTCAACGTAGTCTAGGTCATGCTTATCCGCCGGGTCCTCCCATGCCAACAACGGGCCTTCAAATTGTGGGAGTTCGATCCGGCGCAGCACCCAACCTTGAGCGGGCTCTTCGACACCACGTATGAAGATGCCTAGAAGGTGCTGTTCAAGGGTGCCGAGGCCCCCGCATCCGCTACCGAGGATCGCGGATTCAGCTCGCGGCGCCAGGCCAACGAGGTAAGCTACTATACCCTTTACGGGACTTTTTGTCTTTCATAGTTTGACTTTATGCGGGATCTAAAGTCCCCTACCTTTGATAGGACTGGCTAAAGAAGTCCGTACAGGTTATCTGTCCGGCTCCCCTACCAGAAGACCCAGCGGACGCCCAATTGACAGGGCTGCTGGTTCTGGCACCCCACGTGGTGCCGGAAAAGAAGGCCAAGAATAAGGCCACGGGGTCCCGAAAGAGTTCCCGGCGCCTGGCGGCGTCGGATTCGCCTGACAACCCCGACGCACCTTCCGCCTCCGAAGACGAGAAGGAGGAAGAAGAAGAAGATGCCTCTCCCCCTCCAACGGGGGAGGAAATAAAAGAAAGGCCACCCCAACTGGGGAAGCCGGAGGGTCCAAGAAGGGGAAGACCCTTCTGCCGGACTACGCCTCCAATGCCGAAGACGGCGGCGGGGGGGGGGGGAATGGCCATCCAGGGTCAAGCCCGTGGCAAAATCGTAAGTGTCCAGCTACCCGAATGACTTATTGCACTCCTCTATTATTAGGTAGCTTTTGACGCCAAATTTAATTATGCAGTCCGCCTAGAGCTCTGCTCGGTGATTCGTCGAGCGGCTCCCTAAATTCGTCGGATGTGAATAGCGCTTCACTTCCGACGGCCTCCTCCCTGCTCCCTGCGGACGATGCCAAGGTGGGGTCCCGAAAGGGACTAAACCAGGAGGAGGTGGTCCTGGAGGCGCCGCAAGGCGATCTCCCGGACTCCAGGCCCGAAGGGGGTAAAGCCCCGGAGGGATCTAAGTCCGGCCCCGGGCCGGACACTGCTCCGGAACCATCAATGGTTCCAGAGTCCGACAGGCGGCGCCTTCATAAGAAGGGCAAGCCTACGACACCGGCGACCCCCGTCCATCCGGAGGCGCCGGACAATTTGCTGGAGGTGTTTAACGGCGCCTCCATTGATGAGGAACACCGCACTGTTATGAGTGCGGTGATCCAGAAGGTTCAGTCCGCCAAGAGCGGGCTGACGGAAGCCTGTACAAGCCTGTTAACGGGCTTTGATGTATGTGTTCAAAAACATAAAAAATGTTACCGCATAGACAGTAGCCCCTGATGCTCAGTTCGGTATTCGGAAAGAAAAGCCGAGCTGAGGATCAAAATATATATACGCAGGAGTCTAATAGAAATGTGTCAATATGGGAATGCAGGCTGCACTGCTGACCTCTGCCGCACTGACTGCGGAGGTCAATGCATTGAAGGAAAGCCTCGAGCGGTCCGAGAGCGAGCTCGGCCGTGCCAAGAAGCAGCTCGAGGATAAAGAGGGTACATAGTACCTCCTGTAAATGTATATAGAAATACTTGGTTGTAAATAATAACAGGACCAACGTAAATGTTGCAGGAGCCATGACCGAGGTGGCGACCCTGAAGGAGGCGGTCTCCAAGGCCGAAAAGAGTGCGGCCTTGGAGCGCACCGAGCGAGAGAAGCAGGAGGCGCGGGTGGCGGAGGTGCGGCAAGAGCTCCAGGCTCTCGTGGAAAAACACGAGGGTTTGGAGCGTGACTCGAAGACTCGAGAGTCCGAGCTCGCCTTGGCTCTTGAGAGTGCTAAGACCGCTAAGGCCGAAGCCCAGAAGGCCCTCCAGGAGATCGAGGCGTTGAAGAAGATAGCGGCGGGTGAGGCATTCTTTATGCAAAGCAAGAATATAAAGTTAATTATCTGCTACTTACCTGAATCCGGAGCTCTCCAGGAGCGTTCGTCGATCTACCCCGTAATGTGTCTGATGCCGCCACATACTACCGAGCCGAAGAGGGGAGCTCGACGGAAAAAGTGTTCTGGTCTCAGTATGCTGAGGCCGAACAACCGGTGCCCCTGAGCGACCAGCTGAAGCAGCTGGTCGAGCTCCACAAGGTGGCCGAACAGGCCATGAAGGGCCTCATAGCTCGGCTGTGGCTAGGAGAAGTCATGCCTGGGAGCTACTTTGGTCTGGTGGGGCGGCTGGTAGACGCATGTCCATGGATTGAGGTCGTCAAGCGCTCCATTTGTATTGAAGGTGCCCGTCGGGCCCTTGCCGTGCTAAGGTGCACTGGGGTAAGCTAAACGCGGAGAAGCTTTTGACGGACGCGCCACCGCCGGGCAAGGAGTATCGTATGCCCGAGATGTATTATAATGGCGTTCTGAAGGGTGCCCGCCGTATAGCGGATGAGTGCTCCAAAGATGTAATTTTTGAGTAGACTCGCATTTGTTATCCTGTACGCTGAAACTTTGTTCATATGTGTTAAGCAACGCTTGTTAATTTAAAATATTACCTTCTATGCGGGCCGTTTATCAAATCTGAGAGATGCAAGTCGTCGGCTTCGACCCCCATGCCACGAGTGCTGGGGTGTTCGGGATAAACCTGAGCGCTCTTGTTCCCATTCTTGGGTCCATCTAGGCAGGCGTTCAGCACAACGAACCAGTCCGTCAGACTTATAATGCTTTATCACTCTCACTTAGCCATAGAATTCTATAATTTTAAATTTCGGCGAAGCCCCTAGTATTCGGAAGACCGAGTTCGGGGCGCTATCCACACCTAGGCCGGATAAGTCCGGTTGCTCGCTCGAAGCGGCATAAGTCTTTAAGGACTCGAAAAAACCTCGCGAACAGCGACCGGTCTCTCGCACTATCATGACAGTCAGTTTTAGCTTTCTCTACTGAGGTGTTAACCCAACTCAACTGGGGCACAATCGCAGTAGTTCTCCCAGCGCTACCTTAGCCAACAATGCGGAACGTAAGGTACCAAAACATGGGAGCCGGGCAAACCCAACTATTGACCAAAGACATGATTCGGAGCCGATGCATATAGTGCTATAAGTTCGGGGTGCCGCACTCATGAGAGTGTTCGGTCTTCTCACACCATGTTATGGGGTGTGGTAAGCCCCTGGTGTATTGTCCGTACCAAAGTGTACGGTTGCAGAATGTCATGACTGAACATATTTGTGTATAAAAAATAGCTAAGTACAATAATGGATAAGAGCTATATATTGTTTAATAAAAAAGGGCTGCTGCGAAAGCAGAACGATACAAGAAGTGCGATAAGCAAGAGATGTGAGTATTTGACATGTTCCCCTCCAAGGGCAAGCTGCGGGATTGTAAGTAAAACAGGTATTAAACTCATTATAGAGACCACCTGGACATTTGACGTGGCTTGCTCTCTCCCTGGCTGTTGCATTGTGGGTTCGGCGAGTGTATTGCCGGACAGGCCTTCTGAATAGTTGATCCTGAAAGTGTGTAAAAAGGAAAACGGCGAAATAGGGAGCCCCTTAGTGCGGTTGAGCCGCATTCTGGGCGTGCTGTAGTTGTGCCCCTCCCCTTATGCCCATGGTATCTCTAAGGCGTAATTATGTACGCGTGGTACCAGTATCGCCATTTGGCGGGGGTTGGGGTTGGGGCTGCACTGCTATGCTTGCTCGGAACGTGCCAGCCGGATTTGTTGTAGGTTACTTTAGGCTCGCTTGACGTTGTCCGGACGTTTGACGCCTGGTTTGGAGAAATGCCTTGAGAGGCTACTCTGTACTTCCGCCGCCAGGGCCGCCGTGTGCTCCTCCGTTTAGAGAGAGCGTTCGGTGTTTCCGTTTACCGTGATGACTCCGCGAGGTCCTGGCATCTTGAGCTTGAGATATGCGTAGTGTGGCACCGCATTGAATTTTGCAAATGCGGTTCGTCCAAGCAGGGCGTGATAGCCGCTGCGGAATGGGACTATGTCGAAGATTAACTCTTCGCTCCGGAAGTTATCCGGGGATCCGAAGACCACTTTGAGTGTAACCGAGCCTGTACAGTTGGCCTCTATACCTGGTATGACGCCTTTGAAGGTTGTCTTTGTGGGTTTAATCCTTGAAGGATCGATGCCCATTTTTCGCACTGTGTCCTGGTAAAGCAGGTTCAGGCTACTGCCGCCGTCCATTAGGACTCTGGTAAGGTGAAATCCGTCGATAATTGGGTCTAGGACCAATGCGGCGAATCCGCCGTGACGGATGCTGGTGGGATGGTCCCTTCGATCGAAAGTGATCGGGCAGGAGGACCATGGGTTGAACTTTGGGGCGACTGGCTCCTTGAGAGCACGCTTCCGCTCCCTTTTGGGGATGTGGGTTGCGTATATCATGGTCACCGTCCGAACTTGCAGTGGAAATCCCTTCTGTCCTTTGTTGTTCGGCGGTTGGGGATCCTCCTCGTCATTTCTATGTAGCCCCTTGTCTCTGGTTTCGGCGCTTAACTTGCCTGCCTGCTTGAACACCCAACAATCCCTGTTGGTGTGATTGGCTGGCTGTTCGGGGGTGCCGTGTATCTGGCACGAGCGATCGAATATCCGGTCTAAGTTGGATGGGCCCGGAGGGTTTCTTTTGAATGGCTTCTTCCGCTGACCGGGTTTAGAGCCTTTGAATCCGGCATTGACTACCGTATCTTCAGTATTGTCGCCGTTAATGCGGCGCTTATGCTTGTTGCGACATGACCTGCCGTTGTTGTCCTTGGTATCCGAATTGCCGGGGCTCTTGGTTATGATATTGCTACGAGCTATCCAGCTGTCTTCTCCCGCACAAAAGCGGGTCATGAGTGTCGTGAGGGCTGCCATAGATTTGGGCTTTTCCTGTTCTAGGTGCCGGGCAAGCCATTCGTCTCGGATGTTGTGCCTGAAGGCTGCAAGGGCCTCGGCGTCCGGACAGTCGACTATTTGATTTTTCTTGGTTAGGAACCGTGTCCAGAATTGTCTGGCTGATTCCTCTGGCTGCTGGATTATGTGGCTTAGGTCATCGGCGTCTGGTGGTCGCACATAAGTGCCCTGGAAGTTGTCAAGGAATGCGGATTCCAGGTCCTCCCAACAACTAATTGACTCTGCTGGCAGGATGTTAAGCCAATATCGAGCTGGTCCTTTAAGCTTGAGCGGGAGGTATTTTATGGCGTGTAGATCATCACCACGGGCCATGTGGATATGAAGGAGATAATCCTCGATCCATACCGCAGGATCTGTTGAGCCATTGTATGATTCGATGTTTACGGGTTTGAAGCCCTCGGGGATTTGATGATCCATTACTTCGTCTGTGAAGCATAGTGGGTGTGCGGCGCCCCTGTACTGGGCTATATCACGACGCAGCTCGGATGAGCTTGGTCTGTTGTATTCGGCCGGGCCGTACTTATTATGTCTGGCGTGACGGTTAGCGTCACGTGAAGCGGGGCGCCCATGCGATCCATAGATTGATCTTGTTTGCCTTGCCTTATTCTCCAAGATGTCTCGCAGGTCTGTTGTGTCTCCCCGTACTCTGGTATGTTTTGAGCGGTGCCGGGGTGCGACTTGGGTCAAGGGCCCGAAGGCCTCCCTATCGCGGCCACAGGGTGGCCAATCAGGCGCATCGTACGCTGGTGATGTAGGTTTAGTTGCTTCCTCCTCAAGTTGGGGTAGCAGCCTGCGCTTTGGGTAGCTCTTGGAGGGGCGTTCTAGTTTATACTCTTTGGCCGCCAGGACTTCGGTCCATCTGTCAGCTAGCAAGTCTTGGTCAGCTCTAAGCTGCTCCTGTTTCTTCTTGAGGCTGCTTGCCGTGGCCACAAGTCTGCGTTTGAAACGCTCTTGTTCGACGGGATCCTCTGGCACGACGAATTCATCGTCGTCGAGGCTTGCCTCATCTTCGAAGGGAGGCATATAATTGTCGTCCTCAACCTCTCTGTCGGCCGCTCTCTCATGAGGGCTGGTTCCTTCGTCCTCCTGCACTGAATCCTGCTGGAGGGGGTTGTCTTCGGCACTGTCCGGCGTGTTGTTATCTCCGGTGCCGGAATCACCGTTTTTGCTTTGGCGGGACTTAGAGCGGCGCCGCTGACGTCGGCGCTTGGGTTGCTTCTTGGAGGGATCATCCTCCGTTTTTTCCTCGCCATCCCCCACTTTAGGGGTGTCCATCATGTATATGTCATATGACGAGGTGGCTTGCCAGTTCCCTATAGGTGTTGGTTCTTGATCGTCTCCTTCATCGGCGTCCATGCCGTCGATGTCTTCGGAGTCAAAGTCGAGCATGTCAGTTAAATCGTCGACAGTGGCTACGAAGTGGGTGGTGGGTGGGCTTCGAATTTCTTCGTCGTCCGCATCCCAACCGTGTTGGCCGTAGTTCGGCCAGGGCTCTCCTGACAAAGAGAGAGACTTTAATGAATTCAGGATATCGCCAAAAGGCAAGTGATGAAAGACGTCCGCGGCGGTGAACTCCATGACCGGAGCCCAATCGGGCTTAATCGGAAGAGGTGCGGGATTTACGGAGTCCGGAGCGGAGTCTGACACCTTAGAGTCACGGGCCTTGCGAAGGACTAGGCTGGTATCCGGCTCTATTGCCGTAGAGGTTGCAGCTTCCGGGTCGGCGTCCAACCGTCCATCCCCGACTAGCGCAGTGGGCTCCGAGCTAATGGTCGGAGCGGACACCTGAGCGACGCTCTGGGTGTTGTCCGGCGGCAGAGCTAAATCATGCCCATCGTGACAGTGCGGCGCGCCCGGTTGCGGCTCGAATCCGTTGAAGATCAAGTCCCCGCGGATGTCGGTCGTGTAGTTTAAGCTTCCAAACCTGACCGGATGGCCAGGGGCGTAGCTTTCGATCTGCTCCAGATGGCCAAACGAGTTGGCCCGCAGTGCGAAGCCGCCGAATATGAAGATCTGTCCGGGGAGAAAAGTCTCATCTCGGACCGCATCATGATTGACGAGCGAACAAGCCATCGGGCCTAAAGGCGAAGACACAGAGGAACTCTCAATGAAAGCACCAATGTCGGTGTCAAAACTGACGGATCTCGGATAGGGGGTCCCGAACTGTGCGTCTAGGCGGATGGTAACAGGAGACAAGGGACACGATGTTTTTACCCAGGTTCGGGCCCTCTCGATGGAGGTAAAACCCTACTCCTGCTTGATTAATATTGATGATATGGGTAGTACAAGAGTAGATCTACCACGAGATCGGAGTGGCTAAACCCTAGAAGCTAGCCTATGGTATGATCGTTATTCGTCCTATGGACTAAAACTCTCCGGTTTATATAGACACTGGAGAGGGCTAGGGTTACACAGAGTCGGTTACAATGGGAGGAGATCTTCATATCATATCGCCAAGCTTTCCTTCCACGCCAAGGAAAGTCCCATTCGGACACGGGACGGAGTCTTCAATCTTGTATCTTCATAGTCCGCGAGTCCGGCCAAAGGTCTTAGTCCGGCCATCCGGACACCCCCTAATCCAGGACTCCCTCACTGTCAAAAACAGAACAGTCTATAGCAATCTGTAACTAACGCAAACTTCTGGAACTCTAAAAATTCTACCAAAATAGGAAGTCCTGGACAATTTGTTTTTGATCAGCAGCAAAAAGAATCAACGCAAAAGCACGTTCTTGTGATTTATCATAATTATATTCGTGCGCGCAAAGTTTCTGTTTTTGAGCAGAATCAAATAAACTATCATCGTAGGTTATCCTATAGGTCCTACTTGGCACAAACACTAATTAAAACATAAAACCACATCCAAACAAAAGGTAGATCGATTATTTATTCCTAAACAGAATAAAAAACAAAAAACACAAAATAAAATTGGGTTGCCTCCCAACAAGCGCTATCGTTTAACGCCCCTAGCTAGCCATAAAAGCAAGGATAGATCTAGGTATTGCCATCTTTGGTAGGCAATCCATAAGTGGCTCTCATGATAGATTCATATGGTAATTTTATTTTCTTTCTAGGGAAGTGTTCCATACCATTCTTTAATGAAAATTGGAATCTAATATTCCCTTCCTTCATATCAATAATTGCACCAATCGTTCTAAGGAAAGGTCTACCAAGAATAATAGGACACGAAGGATTGCAATCTATTTCAAGAACGATAAAATCTACGGGCACATAATTCCTATTTGCAACAATAAGAACATCATTAATTCTTCCCATAGGTTTTTAATAGTGGAATCCGCAAGATGCAAGTTTAGAGAGCAATCATCAAAATCACGGAAATCTAGCAAATCACATAAAGTTTTGGGAATAGTAGAGACACTAGCACCCAAATCACATAAAGCATGAAACTCAAAATCTTTAATTTTAATTTTAATAGTAGGTTCCCACTCATCATAGAGTTTTCTAGGGATAGAAACTTTCAACTCAAGTTTTTCTTCATAAGATTGCATCAAAGCATCAACAATATGTTCGGTAAAGGCCTTATTTTGACTATAAGCATGAGGAGAATCTAGCACGGATTGCAACAAGGAAATACAACCAATCAAAGAGCAATTTTCATAATTAAATTCCTTGAGATCCAAAATAGTGGGTTTAGCAACATCACGGTTTTTATTTATTTCAATCCCACTTTCATCAATTTCATCATCAAGATCTAGAAACTCCGAATTCTTAAAACGCCTTCTAGGTAAAGGAAGATAATCTTCAGATCATCAAGATTCATATTGCAAAACAAAGATTTAATGGGGGACACATCAATAAATTTTAGATCTTCATCTTGATTTTCATAGGGATTGGAAGAACATGCTTTAATAAAGGCATCTTTGGAAGCACGCATCCTAGCGGTTCTTTCCTTGCACTCATCAATGGAAATTTTCATGGCTTTGAGAGACTCATTGATATGATGCTTAGGAGGAATAGATCTAAGCTTTAAAGAATCAATTTCAAGAGAAACTCTATCAACGTCCCTAGCCAAATCATCAACTTTAAGCAATTTCTCTTCAAGCAAAGCATTAAAATTCTTTTGTGAATTCATAAACTCTTTAACACTACTCTCAAATTCAGAGGGCATCTTATTAAAATTTCCATAAGAGTTATTGTAGGAATTTCCATAATTATTAGAAGGATTACTAGGATAAGGCCTAGGATTAAAATTCCCTCTATAAGCATTGTTTCCAAAACTATTCCTACCAACAAAATTCACATCCATAGATTCATTATTATTCTCAAGCAAAGTAGATAAAGGCATATCATTGGGATCAAGAGGAGTATTTTTAGGAGCAAACATCTTCATAAGTTCATCCAACTTTTCACTCAAAACATTGATTTCTTCTATAGCATGCACCTTTTTACTAGAAGATCTTTCGGTGTGCCATTGAGAATAATTAGCCATAATATTATCAAGCAATTTGGTAGCATCCCCTAACGTAATTTCCATAAAAGTGCCTCCCGCGGCCGAATCTAAAAGAATTCTAGAAGCAAAATTCAATCCGGCATAAAAAATTTGTATGATCATCCATAAATTCAAACCATGAGTAGGGCAATTGCGAAGCATTAATTTCATTCTTTCCCAAGATTGGGCAACATGCTCATGATCAAGTTGTTTAAAATTCATGATATCGTTTCTAAGAGTAATAATCTTAGTGGGAGGAAAATACTTAGAGATAAAAGCATCTTTGCACTTGTTCCAAGAATCAATACTATTTTTAGGCAAAGATGAAAACCAAACTTTAGCACGATCTCTAAGTGAAAACGGAAATAACTTTAATTTGACAATATTGTTATCCGTATCTTTATTCTTTTGCATATCACACAAATCAACAAAATTGTTTAGATGAGTAGCGGCATCTTCACTAGGAAGGCCGGCGAATTGATGTTTCATAACAAGATTCAACAAAGCGATATTGATTTCACAAGACTCATCATTATTAAGAGGAGCAATCGGAGTACTAAGGAAATCATTATTATTGGTATTCGAGAAAACACACAATTTGGTATTATCTTGCGCCATGGCAACAAGTAATCCAACACACAAGCAAACAGAAAGGCAAAGGGAAAAAGGCAAATAGAAAAGAGAGGAGGAGATTGGGAAAGAGAGGGTGAATAAAACGGCAAGGGTGAAGTGGGGGAGAGGAAAACGAGAGGCAAATGGAAAATAATGTAACGCGAGAGATAGGGATTGTGATGGGTACTTGGTATGGTTGACTTGCTTGAGTGAGACTCCCCGGCAACGACGCCAGAAATTCTTCTTGCTACCTCTTGAGCACTGCGTTGGATTTCCCTGAAGAGGAGAGGATGATGCAGTAAAGTAGCGTAAGTATTTCCCTCAGTTTTTGAGAACCAAGGTATCAATCCAGTAGGAGACCGCGCACAAGTCCCTCGTACCTACACAAAACGATAGCAACTCGCAACCAACGGTCACTTACGAGAGTGAGATATGATAGAGATAATATTTTTGGTATTTTTGATAGATAGATGCAAAGTAAAAAGTAAAGGCAAAGTAAAAACAAAGCAAGTAAATAAAGTGATATAGATTGATATGATGAGAATAGACCCGGGGGCCATAGGTTTCACTAGTGGCTTCTCTCGAGAGCATAAGTATTCTATGGTGGGTGAACAAATTACTGTTGAGCAATTGACAGAATTGAGCATAGTTATGAGTATATCTAGGCGATGATCATGTATATAGGCATCACGTCCAAAATAAGTAGATCGAAATGATTCTGCATCTACTACTATTACTCCACTCATCGACCGCTATCCAGCATGCATCTAGAGTATTAAGTAAAAACAGAGTAACGCCGTAAGCAAGATGACATGATGTAGAGGGATAAATTCATGCAATATGATAAAAGCCCCATCTTGTTATCCTCGATGGCAACAATACAATACGTGCCTTGCAACTCTTTCTGTCACTGAGTAAGGACACCGCAAGATTGAACCCAAAGCTAAGCACTTCTCCCATTGCAAGAACTACCAATCTAGTTGGCCAAACCAAAAAGATAATTCGAAGAGACTTGCAAAGATAACTCAATCATACATAAAAGAATTCAGAGAAGAATCAAATATTTTCCATAGATAATACTGGATCATAAACCCACAATTCATTGGTCTCAACAAACACACCGCAAAAAGAAGATTACATCGAATAGATCTCCACGAGAGAGGGGGAGAACATTGTATTGAGATCCAAAAAGAGAGAAGAAGCCATCTAGCTACTAGCTATGGACGTGAAGGTCTGAAGTAAACTACTCACACTTCATCGGAGGGGCTATGGTGATGATGTAGAAGCCCTCTGTGGTGGATGCCCCCTCCGACGGAGCTTCGGAACAGGCCCCAAGATGGGATCTCGTGGATACAGAAGGTTGCGGCGGTGGAAGGAGTATGTCGGTGGAACTCCGAGGGGCCCACAAGGTAGGGGGCACGCCCAGAGGGGGCACCCTCCACCCTCGTGACCGCCTCTGGCACTGCTTGGAGTAGGGTCCAAGCCTCCTGGATCACGTTCGGTTGGAAAATCACGATCCCGAAGGTTTCATTCCGTTTGGACTCCGTTTGATATTCTGTTTCTTCAAAATACTGAAAAAGGCAAAAAATAGCAATTCTGGGCTGGGCCTCCGGTTAATAGGTTAGTCCCAAAAGTAATATAGAAGTGGAAAATAAAGCCCAATATAGTCCAAAACAGTAGATACAGTAGCATGGACCAATCAAAAATTATAGATACGTTGAAGACGTATCATTGGTCGGGATGAAGGTGGTGGGAGGCATGCGGGCAGCGGTGCCCGAGGCCCGCCAAGCTTTGGTGACTGCCCCTTGGACGGCATCTCCTCCAGTGGCGGTCGCAACCAGCCCCCTCGTCGTCGCGCTCGCCTGGGAGAGGGTAGCGGGTCGAACCGACACCGCGCTTCGGTGAAGCGGGAGGCGGGATCCAGCTAAGCTCCGGAGGCAGTACGAGCCCTTGCCGAGAGTTGACGCCGGGCAAGTCGTGCCCCATTTTGCTTTCCTTTCTTTCCTGCGCAAAAAGAATGTAGTCTGGTGCCCCACGGGGGCGTGTTGAACTGTTGCTGTTTAATTGGCGCGTTGTTTCTATTGTTTCTGCGCTATGTTTTTGTTCCACGTGTTTATGCTTGGAAATTACTTATCTTGGGGGGAAGCTCGTTGTGGTCCTCGCCTACTGAGGCTAGGGCCTTGTCGTGCGCCTTGTGTCCTATAGGGTTTAGTCAGTAGGGGTAGTCTCCAGCCTTGGTAGCGAGGATGACCAACCCAAGTCCCGTGATCGTGTTGCGATGCCCGTGGGGCATGGAATGGGAGGGGTGCTCCCGTAGCGGACTCGGATAGGGAAGTTCCAAACCACCGGGGCAGAAAACACTCACGAGGGTGCCCATGTTCCTCCCTCGTGAGACTTCGCGCGAGAGAAAACGAAACAAACAAGTGAAATGGACGAAGGGTCGCGAGCTCGAAACAGTAATAGCTTCAGAAAAACTTCAAATAGAAACAAACAAGCCAACTGCGAAAAGCAAATGAAAGAAGCCGCGTCCGGCACCTAGTCTAGTCTTCGACGTCTTCTCACCAGCGCGGAGCTAAGTGCTGCAACTGGGCGTGGGCGGGAGCCCCCGAGGCCCGAGGGCGGCACTCCGGAGACTCCGGGGCGTGTACAACCCCACTCATTATTACGTGAGAGTGTCACGGGCGGAGAGCTTCGCAGGCGTTTGCCTTCTTCATAGGCACCGGGCCTTTTCCCAAACGCAGCAACTTCACAGGCATTTGCCTTCTTCGCAGGCACCGGGCCTTTTCCAAAATGCGGCTACTTCACAGACATTCGCCTTCTTCACAGGCACCGAGCCTTTTCCAAAACGCGGCTACTTCACAGGCATTCGCCTTCTTCATAGGCACCGGGCCTTTTCCAAAACGCGGGTACTTCACAGGCATTCGCCTTCTTCACAGGCACCGGGCCTTTTTCAGGGGTAAAATCTTCAGAGATGTTGGATGTTCCACGCATTCTGGATGGGCACCCCCTCCTGGGTCTCCAAGCGTGTGGAGCCGGGCCTGGAAACATGAACAACCTTAAATGGGCCCTCCCACATGGGAGAGAGCTTATGCAGTCCCTCCCTGGAGAGAACCCGTCTGAGCACGAGGTCCCCTACCTCAAGAGTCTTGGGGAGGATGTTGCGGCAGTGGTATTGCCACAGTGCTTGTTGGTACCTTGCTGCTCGCAGTGCGGCTTCTCGGCGATGCTCCTCCCCCTGCACGAGATCCGTCCCTTGCATGGCGTCCTGCTGCGATTCATCAAACGCCAGGACCCGTGCGGAACAACGTTTGACCTCGTGAGGGAGAACGGTCTCAGCTCCATAAACCAGAAAGAACGGGGTCTCTCTAGTCGGCTTGGTCGCGGTCGTGCGGATAGACCACAACACGGACTGGAGCTCGTCGTACCAGCCCCTACCACATGCCTCCAACTTCTTCTTGAAGGTCCTGATTTTGAGGCCCCTCAGGACCTCTACGTTGGCTCGCTCGGCCTGACCGTTGCTCTGCAGGTGCGCTACCGAAGCGTAGCATATCTGCGTTCCAAGGTTAGCACAGTATGTTTTGAAGAGGTTACTGGTGAACTGCGAACCGTTGTCGGTGATGATGCGGTTCGACACCCCGAATCGGCTCACGAGGCCCTTGATGAACTTGACCGCGGAGCCTGCAGGGATGGTGCGGATAGCTTCCACCTCAGCTCACTTGGTGAACTTGTCCACGACGATGTAGAGGTAGCGATAGCCTCCTGGCGCCCGAGGGAACGGATCCAGGATATCCAGTCCCCAGACTGCGAATGTCCATGAGAGGGGTATAGTTTGTAGAACTCCCGCCGGCTGATGGATCTGCTTGTCATAGAATTGGCAGGCCTCGCAAGCTTTCACCAGTTCCATGGCATCATTGAGTGCCGTGGGCCAATAGAACCCGCTGCGGAACGCCTTGCCAATGAGAGTCCGTGACGACGAGTGATGCCCACAGTCTCCACCGTGTATGTCTGTCAGTAGCTCCTTCCCTTGCTCCCTGGAAATGCAATGTAGGGACACATCATTCGGTCATCTCCGGTAGAGCTCTCCATCCTTGAGGCAGTATGCCGTGGCCTGCTGCGCCACACGCTCCGCTTCCTCCTCCTTTTCCGACAGGGTCCCTTGTGTCAGGTAGCTCCTGAGCTCTGTGATCCAGCACCCTTCTTGAGGCTCCAGCGCCAGGAGTAGGAGCCCTCCTGAGGTCAGGCCGCAGACCGAGGCTCCTGAGGAAGGTGACTGGGGGAGCTCCTCTCGAGGCTGCGCCGTGCTTGACAGTGATGGCGTCACCGAGGGCTTGAAGAGATGCTCCTCAAAGACGCCAGGCTCCTGAGATAGCCGCCTGGATGCCCTTTTGGCGATGTCATCAGCCTCTTGATTGGTGCCGCGAGGCACATGCTGCAACTCCAGCCCCCAAAACTGCTTCTCCACCCTGTGGACCTCCGCGAGGTAGGCTTCCATGTGCTCGTCCTTCGGCTCGTATACTTTGTTGGAGAAGTTGACGAGGAGCTGTGAATCACCCTTGATGGTGAGGCGCTTCACCCCCAGGGCGACTGCGGCTTTGAGGCCTGCTATCAGGCCTTCGTATTCTGCTATGTTGTTGGAGACCTTTTCTCCATGCTGGAAACAGAGTTGCACGGCGTAGTAGAGCTTGTCTTGAGTGGGAGATACGAGCACCGCACCAGCCCCCGTGCCGTGTCGGGAGAACGCCCCGTCGAAGTTCATGACCCAACTGTCCGGTGCCTCGCTTCCCGGGGAGAGTGATCGATCCTCGCCAGCCTCGAGGCCTGGCGCCTCTGCCCATTCCGCCATGAAGTCCGCAAGCGTGCCCCCCTTGATGACTCTGGTTGTGCTGAATTCTAGTTGAAACGCTTGCAGCTCGATGTTCCACTCAGCGACTCTTCCAGCTGAGTTGGGGCTCCTGAGCACCCTTTCCAAGGGGTATGCTGAGATGACCTTGATGGGATGGCCTTGGAAATAGTGCTGTAGCTTGCGCGAGGCTACCAATAGCGTGAGGAGGAGTTTCTGAGGCATGGGGTACCGCGCCCTCGCATCCCGTAACACCGTGCTGACGAAGTATACAGGGTGCTCGACGAGGTTGGGAGTGATGGTGCTGCTAGCATCCTCCGGAGGCCGGGGCGCCTCCTGAGACAATGGAGCCTCCAGTGGCTGGTCGCTTGGAGGAGGGGCCTCTTCTATTCCGGGTGTGCTTCCCTGCAGCGGTTGATCCTTCTCGGCTGCGGTCACGGTCTCTGTGAGGCCCTCTTGGTCCTGCTTTGCTTTGACCCGAACGGTTGCTATGGCCTTGGTCCAATGCTCCTGCCTAACCCCCACCAGGGCTGCGCTGGCAGAGTAGGGGGTGGCTGCAAGGTAGAGCACCAGGGGTTCTTGAGGATGCGGAGCCACCATCACCGGAGGGCTGGTTAAGTACCTTTTGAGATCCTGGAACGCCTTGTCGGCCTCTTCAGTCCATTCAAAGGGGCCCTTCTTCTTCATCAGCTTGAAGAAGGGCAGCGCTCGTTCCCCTAGCTTGGAGATGAAGCGTCCTAGTGCGGTCACGCGCCCGGTGAGCTTCTGCATCTCTCTGAGGGTCTTCGGCGGGCTCATGTCCTCGACTGCTTTTACCTTTTCTGGGTTGGCCTCGATGCCCCGGTGGGACACAAGGAAGCCCAGGAGCTTGCCCGAGGGGACTCCAAACACACGCTTCTCTGGGTTGAGCCGCAGGTCCACTTCGTTGAGGCTCGCGAAGGTTTCCTCCAAGTCCTGTATCAGGGTTTTTGCCTCCCGAGACTTCACCACAATGTCATCAACATAAGCCTCAGCATTCTTCCCGAGCTACCGACCCAAGGCGATGTGCATCAGCCTCTGAAAGGTTGCACCTGCATTGCGTAGCCCGAACGACACACATGTATAGCAGTACACTCCACACGGGGTCAGGAAAGCCGTCTTTTCCACATCTTCTACTGCCATCTTGATCTGGTGATAGCCGGAAAAGGTATCTAGGAAGCATAACAGGTCGCACTCAGCGGTGGAGTCGACGATCTGGTCGATGCGAGGGAGCGGGAATGGATCCTGCGCGCAGGCCTTGTTGAGGTTGGTGAAGTCGACACACATGCGTTCCTTTCCCCCTTCTTTTGCATGACAACTGGGTTAGCCAACCAATCTGGGTAGCGGACCTCGCGAATGACCCCTACCGCCTCCAGCTTGCGAGTCTCTTGGACGATGAAAGCTTGCTTCTCAGTGGACTGCCGCCTCGCCTTCTGCTTCACGGGGCGCACGTTGGGGCACACATTGAGGTGATGCTCAATTACGCCCCTCGGGACCCCTGCTAGCTAATCAGGTTCCCACACAAACACTTTCTTGTTCGCGCGTAGGAACTTCACCAAGGCCTCCTCCTGCTCAGGCTCGAGGTTGGCGCCTATGGTGAAGGTGGCGTTAGTAGATCTGTCCTCGTTGACCAGTACCTGCTTGGTTTCCGCCTTGTCTTGGGTGAATAGCTGCTTCTTCTTGGCCGGTGCAGCCCCCTTGGGCTCAGGGGCGTCTGAGCCGGCGGGCTGCGCCACCACCGCGGTCTTGAAGGCAAGCTTGAGCGCTTGCAACGCATCCCTGGTGTCTCCGGACATGGTGAGGACGCCGCTACTCCCGGGCATCTTCATGAGGTTGTACGCTGGGTGAGTTGCGGCCATGAATCGGGCTAGTGCCGGGTAGCCGAGGATGGCGTTGTATGGGAGGCCGATGGGGGTGATGTCGAAGTCGATCAGCTCCGTGCGGAAGTTGTCGTAGGTGCCGAAGGTCACCGGAAGGCGGATCTGCCCCAGGGAGCCAGTGGAGCCGCCTTCGACGCCCAAGAAGGGCCTGCTGGGCTGAAGCCGCCCCGGCGGTACGTGGAGGAGGCTGAAGGCTTCCACCGAGAGCACGCTGAGGCCAGCACCGCCGTTGATGAGGGTCCTGGTGACGGCCACCTGACAGATGGTGGGGGTGCACAACATTGGGAGCGCGCCCGAGCAGGCTGAGTTGAAGGGGTGATCATCCGAGCTGAAGGCCAGATCGGCTTTAGGCGCTGCTCAACCCGGAGGGGCCCATGCAGCGCGGAAGCGGCGCCGATCTGGCGGACGAATGGCTTGATGTGGCGGCCTGAAGGTGGTGCCTGCGAGCCACCTAGGAGAGCTGCGACGACCAGGTGCGCCGGTGCAACATACTGGGCGAGGAAGAGGCCGCGCAGCTCCCTCCAAGAGGCCACGGAAGCCGCCGGCAGGTGGAGCAGCCACATGCGCGGGACGCCGGTGAGGGCCATGGGAAACCAGTTAGCCATGACCCTGTCGTCGCCCCCGGCCTTGAGGACGGCCTCCTCGTATGCTAGCAGGAAAGCCAGCGGATCGGTCGTGCCGTTGTAGCGCGGTGGCATCTCCGGCTTGAACTTGTTCGGCCATTGCACCTGTCGCAAGGCGGGGGCCAAGGCTTGGAGCCCCCTGGCCCCTATGCTGGCGCTGGCAACCGGGGCGGGCGGCGCGTTGCCCATCATGAGGGAGAATCGCGGTGTTGGCGGAGAGCGGGTCGGTGGAAGGGAAAGCTCCGGCGCACCCCTACCTGGCGCGCCAAATGTCGGATTTCAGGTTCCGGCAGACCCTCAAGGTTCGAACTCTGGGGTGCGCGCGGAGATCACACCTCCTGCCTACCTACGTCTCGTCACCTCACAAGGATCTAAACTACACAAAGAACAACACAAGGGACACGAGGTTTATACTAGTTTGGGCCACCATTGTGGTGTAATACCCTACTCTAGTTTGTGGTGTGGTGGATTGCCTCAGGGGCTGATGATGAGCAATACAAAGGGAGAACAACCTCGCGAGGGGCTGTTCTTGGGCTGGTGCGATGAACTACTTGGGTGAGTTTAGTCGTCTCTCTCTTTCTCTAGTCTACCCAAAAATCTCGATGTCTACTCTATGGTGGCTAGCTCTATTTATAAAGGGAGGCCCTGGGCCTCTTACCAAATATTGAGAGGGAAGGGCACCAACAATTGGCCATTTTGAAGGGAAACATCTAGTACACTTATCCTGGCTAAAGTCGGTCCTCGCCTGCCAAAGGCTCTGATGGTGACGCCGGCTTGGGCTCCACGATGACCTCCATCCTGCTGTTCTGCTGGTCTTGGTCCTGTTACACCGAAATGGTTGCCTTTGCTTGATACTCTCACCTGCGCTTGCCCCCTTTGCACCAAAGAGGAAACAAGGACTCTGCGCTGGCCGGCGCCCGCCTGGCGCCCGCCTGGCGCCCGCCTGGCTTTGGTCGTCATGGCTTGCGTCACGGGTGCCTCGTGAGGTACCCTGCCTTGATCTCTCCGCCTCCTCGTGAGCCAGCCTAACGAGGCTGTGCCTGAGGAAGCCTCCTGTCATCCGCCCCGCAAGGCTTGGCCCCTCGCAAGGGTCTTGAGCATGTGTTGATGAAGATGGGCCATACTGGGCCACTCCCTGAGCCACACCGCAGGCAGGCAAGTCTGGGTATCCCGGTTCCCAGAACGCCAACAGTTATATTGTCATGGATCATCCAACATGTTGAGCTTGCCTTTTCCCCTCATGCTAGCCAAATTCTTTGCACCAAGTAGATATACTACTTGTGCTTCCGAACTTCCCTAAACCCAGTTTTTCCATGAGAGTCCACCATACCTACCTATGGATTGAGTAAGATCCTTCAAGTAAGTTTTCATTGGTGCAAGCAATAAAAATTGCTCTCTAAATATGTATGATCTATTAGTGTGAAGAAAATAAGCTTTATACGAACTTGTGACATGGAAGAAATAAAAGCGATGGGCTGCATAATAAAGGTCCTTATCACAAGCGGCAATATAAAGCAATGTTCTTTTGCATTAAGATTTTGTGCATCCAACCATAAAAGCGCATGACAACCTCTGCTTTTCTATGCGAAGGGCCTATCTTTTATTTTTACCTTCTACTTTCATACAAGAGGCATGCATGGTGATCTTCACCTTTCATTTTTACACTTTATCTTTTGGCAAGCACTATGTGTTGGAGAGATCCAGATATATATATGCACTCGGAAGTAGGTTATCATAAAGTATTATTGTTGAATTGCCCTTTAGGTAAAAGGTTGAGAGGCGAAACTATAAGCCCCTATCTTTCTCTGTATCCGATTGAAACTTTGTACCCGTAAGTATCGCGTGAGTGTTAGCAATTGTGAAAGACTAAATGATAGTTGAGTATGTGGACTTGCTGAAAAGCTCTTACATTGACTCTTTCTGATGTTATGATAAATTGCAATTGCTTCAATGACCGAGATCATAGTTTGTTAGTTTTCAATGAATTTTGTGATTCATACTTTACGTTGTGAATGAATTGTTACTTCAGCATAAGAAATCATATGAAAATATATATTGTTGTTCTGAAGATGATCATGATGCCCTCATGTCTGTATTTTATTTTATCGACACCTCTATCTCTAAACATGTGGACATATTTTTCGATATCGGCTTTCGCTTAAGGACAAGCGAGGTCTAAGCTTGGGGGAGTTGATACGTCCATTTTGCATCATGCTTTTGTATCAATTTTTATTACATTATGGGCTGTTATTACACGTTATATCACAACACTTATGCCTTTTCTCTCTTATTTTATAAGGTTACACGAAGAAGGAGAATGCAGGCAGCTGGAATTCTGGACTGGAAAAGGAGCAAATATTAGAGACCTCTGCACAACTCCAAAAGTCCTGAAACTTCACAGAGATCAATTTTGGAATAAATAAAAAATATTGGGAGAAGAAAGCACCAGAGGGGGGCCACCAGCCAGCCACGAGGGTGGAGGGCGCACCCTACCCCCTGGGTGCGCCCCCTACCTCGTGGGCCCCCTGGCAGGCCCCCGACGCCCATCTTCTACTATATGGTGTCTTTTGCCCTGAAAAAATTAGGGAGAAGCTTTCGGGACGAAGTGCCATCGTCTTGAGGCGGAACCTGAGCAGGACCAATCTAGGGCTCCGACGGAGCTGTTCTGCCGGGGGAACATCCCTCCGGGAGGGGGAAATCAACGCCATCATTTTCACCATCGATCCTCTCATTGAGAGGGGGTCAATCTCCGTCAACATCTTCACCAGCACCATCTCCTCTCAAACCCTAGTTCATCTCTTGTATCTGATCTTTGTCTCAAAACCTCAGATTGGTACCTGTGGGTTGCTAGTTGTGTTGATTACTCCTTGTAGTTGATGCTAGTTGGTTTATTCGGTGGAAGATCATATGTTCCGATCCTCAATGCTTATTAATACTCCTCTGATTTTGAACATGATGCTTTGTGAGTAGTTACATTTGTTCCTGAGGACATGGGAGAAGTCTTGTTATAAGTAATCATGTGAATTTGGTACTCGTTTGATATTTTGATGAGATGTATGTTGTCTCTCCTCTAGTGGTGCTATGTGAATGTTGACAACATGACACTTCACCATGATTCGGGCCTAGGGGAAGACATTGGGAAGTAATAAGTAGATGATGGGTTTCTAGAGTGACAGAAGCTTAAACCCTAGTTTATGCGTTGCTTCGTAAGGGGCTGATTTGGATCCATATGTTTCATGCTATGGTTAGGTTTACCTTAATTCTTATTTTGTAGTTGCGGATGCTTGCGAGAGGGGTTAATCATAAGTCGGAGGCTTGTCCAAGGAAGGGCAGCCACCAAGGACCGGTCCACCCACATATCAAACTATCAAAGTAACGAACGCGAATCATATGAGCATGATGAAAACTAGCTTGACAATAATTCGCATGTGTCATCGGGTGCGCTTTGCTTTATATAAGAGTCCGTCCAGGCTTTTCCTTTGCTACAAGAAGGATTGGGACACCTTGCTGCACCTTAGCTACTTTTGTTACTTGTTACCCGTTACGAATTACGTTATCACAAAACTATCTATTACCGACAATTTCAGTGCTTGCAGAGAATACCTTGCTGAAAACTGCTTGTCATTTCCTTGTGCTCCTCGTTGGGTTTGACGCTCTTTTTTATCAAAAGGACTATGATAGATCCCCTATACTTGTGGGTCATCAGCTGGCGTGCTTCTTGTTGCTCCCACTGGCGAGCACCTGAAGTACGTCGTCCAAATGCATTTTCCCCAGGAGGAAGCAACCAACAATACAACAAAGTATGAAGGACTCCTTGCTGGGCTCAGGATTGCCGTTGAGTTGGGGATTAAAAAGTTGATCATTCGAGGAGATTCACAACTGGTGGTGAGACAAATCAACAAGGATTACCAAAGTCTATTGATGGAGGCATACATTGGGAAGTGAGAAGATTGGAGGAGTGCTTTGACGGATTGCAAACAGAGCATGTACCCCGTGCGGAAAACAACATAACTGATCATCTATCAAAAGTTTGCTGCATAGAAGCTTCCTGTGGAACCCAGGGACTTTTGTTCTCCATCTTACTCAACCCTCCATATCCCCGGCAACATTGGCCCAGAAAAGGAGAAAGTTGGACTCCGGTAAGCCTCTTCCGGTAGAGCCCCTCAGGGCTCCTGGCAGGGACCCTGCCGAGAACAACTCCCCATCACTTGCTAGGCTGCACCCTCCTGCCGGACCACTAGTCCCTGCGGTCGAGGAATGCACCCCCGCGAGCAGGGAGGTGCGGTTAGTCCTTGTTGCCGAGCCCCAGGCTCCAACTTGGGCAAGGCACATAGTCCACTTCCTTCAAACCGGAGAACTTCCCGATGAGCAAGATGAAGCTAAAAGAGTAGCCCGGAGGGCCAGTATGTACTAGTTTATCGATGGCACTCTTTACATAAGAAGGCCCAATGGTGTGAAATTGAAGTGCATCTGCCAGGAAGAAGGAAAGGAACTGCTGGCAGAGATACACAAAGGCCTGTGCAGCTCCCACATTGGATCAAGGGCATTAGTTGGGAAAGCATTCCGGCAAGGATTCTATTGGCCCAAAGCCCTGCAAGATGCAGTTGAGCTAGTCACCAACTGTCAAGCCTGCCAGTTCCATTCCAAGAACATCCATCTGCCTGCACAAGCTCTTCAGATAATCCCTTTGTCATGGCCGTTTTCGGTCTGGGGGCTCCATATCCTCGGCCCTTTCCCCCGAGCTGCCACGGGATTTGAATTCTTGTTCTTTGCAATCGACAAGTTCATAAAGTGGCCAGAAGTAGCTGCTGTGAGAAAGGTGACTACACAGTCAGCTATCAAGTTTTGGAAAGATTTGGTGTGCCGCTTCGGAGTTCCTGTCTGGATCATCACTGACAACGACACCCAATTCATGAGCCGCGCCTTCATGCAATATGTTCATGCCCTCAGAAGCAAGATCTCATTTGCCTCTGTTGCACATCCCAGAAGCAATGGACAAGCTGAGAGGGCGAACGATGAAGTGCTATGTGGACTCAAGACAAGAACATTCAATAACCTGTAGAAGTGCGGCAGGAATGGATCGATGAGCTGCCGGTGGTTCTTTGGTCCCTCAAAATGATACCAAATCGAGCTATTGAGTAGACTCCCTTCTCCCTAGTCTATGGGGAAGAAGCAGTTATCCCCATGGAACTCATTTACGGGTCCCCTCGAGTGCTTGCCTACGATGAAGTAGCGCAAGATCTGCACCGGCGTGACAACGCTATGCTACTCGAGGAGAACCGTCTCCGGGCTGCTACGCGTGCTGCACGCTATTAGCAAGCCCTACATCACTATCACAGCCACAGGGTTCATGCCCAGTGTTTTGAGGAAGGCGACCTTGTCCTTAGGCGCGTTCAATCTGCCAAGGGTGCAAACAAGTTGAAGCCGAAGTGGGAAGGCCCTTACCAGGTAGTATGAGTGACCAGACCTGGCACAGTCTGTATGGAGATCGGAGATGGCATTAAATTGCAAATCTCATGGAATATCGAGCATCTCCGCAGGTTCTACCCGTAAGGCGCGGCTGTCGAGCCCTGCCTGACAGCCACGCTTTTGTACAGGTCTTGCCTCAGTTGCATGTAACCCCTTGTACAAAGCCAAGCACAAACCCCGAGTAACAGAGAATTAAACGAAGCGCCGGGGGCCCCCGCAAGTTGCATGCATGCATAAGCATATCATAAGCATTGCATCCTCATGTAGATTAGGTTGCATCTGGCATCATTTTCATCTACATAATCTACGAGATCTTGTCGTGCATTCTGTCCCTAAGAAGAGATGAGAAGACAAGCCAGCACTGCGACCTCCGGCAGGCCAAACAGATAAGTTCTATCTCTTATCCGTACGTGTTCTGTAAGTGTAAACTTGTGCATAGGAAACCTTTGCCACTTTTTGGAACTTAGGTGCTCCCATCCTTTGACTCGAATGTTGCTTCGGTCAGGATGGTCACAGTGGCCTTTGATGAAGAAAAGTTGGCGGGGGGCTGGTCCCTCATTATGATTTGTGCCCGGTAAGCATAGCTCCCCGACAGCCACATAGAGGGTACCTATAGGATAGCCTACTGAGGAAACTCATTTATTTAGAATATAGAGGCATTCCACCTCTTCATGGCCATATACATGCATGAATCCCTGGCAAGGTTTATATTTTTCATTAATATGCTTCAAACAAGTACAAACCTTACAATACACAAACATTGATTCAAGAGATTACATTATTTGAACTGAAATTTGGCAAGTGCCTATAAGTTTAAGATTGAAAAAAGATAAGAGCCCCGTAAACTCCTCTCCCTATTCCTCTCACCCCAGGTAGTGCAATGGGAAGAGAAGGAGGCAGTAGCAGCACCCAAGCGGGAGTCCATCCCGATCCCATCACGGCCTGCCGGACGCAGCCTGACAAGATCGGGGGTGGCAAGGCTGCGAAGGAGGAGGGCGGGAGGAGCAGCTCGACGGCGCCCTGGTCACCACCTCCAGAACCAGCAAGAAGCCCTAGCTCGAGCGACAGTGGAGTCATCAACCAAAGCTCTGCTGGAAGACTGCTGGAGGAGGCAAAGGCACCAAGAGAGGGATCCCCTCCCCGGCAACCAGGAGGCTGGTGATGATGGTGCCGAGAAGGGGGGGGGGGAAGAACAGAAAGATGAGGTGGCAGGTCGCCAGTATGAGACGAACGCGTCAGTGCGATCGTACTCTGACCTGACGCCCTGCCTCCCGCCTTCTCCGTCTTCCTTGTCTTCATCTTCATCAACACCTCCCCAGGAAAACGCCAGCCTCACGGTCCGACACTCCTCCGGAAGAGACGGAGTGTGGCCAAGATGGCCAAGGCGTTTAAGGCACGCCGTGCCCCACCTTGGCGGGCATGAAGGCGCCCTCCTCATCAACATCAACCCCTGTCGGATTACGGGTTCCACAAACCCTTGAAAGGTTTGAACTCTGGGGTGCGTGCGGAGATCTCAACCTGCCCAGCCTACCTACTTGCGATCCTCCTAGGCCTAGCACGACGAGCTCGAAGAGGCAAAGGGACACAACAATTTATCCTGGTTCGGGCCACCTTGCTGTGTAATACCCTACTCCAGTGTTTATGTGGATTGCCTCGAAGAGCTGAGGATGAACTAGTACAATGGATGAACTGGCCTCAGGAGGTGAGGTGTTCTTGAGCTCAAGAGAGCTGGTGGGATGTGAACTGGATCCCTCTCTATGGTGGTGGCTAAGTCCTATTTATAGTGGCCTTGGTCCTCTTCCTAAATGTTGGCGGGAAGGGATCCCACAACAGCCGGATTTGAAAGGGGACAATTAGTACAACTTATCCTGACAAAGTGGTCTTCACCTGTGAAAAGCCCCTGGTTGTGATGCTACGGTGGGCTCAATGATGACCTCCGTCCTACCGTCCTAGTGGTCTAGGTCTTGTTGCACCAGAATGGAAACCTTTGGCTAATTCCACGGGACTCCGCGCCTGCGGCTTGCCTCCCTTGCACCAAAGAGGAAACTGACGCTCTATGCCCACTGGCGCCTGCCTGGCCTTGGTCATCATGGCTCACGTTAGCTAAGCCTCATGAGGTGCACCTTGCATAGAACTCTCCGCCCCTCGGGAGCCAGCCTGAAGATGCCGGTCCCCTTAGGGGTCTCTGTGTCATCCTCCTCGCGAGGCTTGGCCCCTCACGAGGGTCTTGAGTCATTGATGTTGAAGCTGGGCGATACCAGGCTGTTGATGGAGCCATGCGGCGGGCCGTAGGCAGACAAGTCTGGATACCCCCATATTCAGAATGCCGACAGTAGCCCCCGGGCCCAAGGCGCGCTCGGACTTGTCTTCTAGGCGAAGCCAAAGGGCAAGTGCGGAGCGCCGTAGGCCCTAACCGCCTGCGGCCTTGATGACGCGTGGTGATTGATGGGACGTGGGCGTCTCCACTTCCCCATGCTGCGTCGGCAACTATTCGACTTGACGGAACGATGCGGCATGCAGAAGATCATCATGGCGTGACATCGTGGAGGCCGGCAGTTGGCCTCACTTGGCTATAAATGTGGGGGAGGGGCAGAGCCCCCCCGCTCATCTCTCCTTCGTCTTCCTGCCGCCCACTTCTTCTCCTTCTTCGTCTTGCTTCCATGGCACCACCAACGAGGTTTTCGGCAGGAGAAGGGGAAAGCTTCCAAGGAGGGAACAACCTCTCCGCCTTCCAAGAGAGGTCGCGACCGTCCCTGTAAGCACCCCGCGGCCCCCATGGCGGCCCCCAGGGGGGCGGGCGCGCATCCCCCAGGGCTGGCGTTTCTCTTGGTGCTCGCGATGGCACCTCTTCTCGCGGCAGGGGCCACCGGCTTTGGAGCAGCCCCCATGACGAGGGGAGGCGCGCTATGATCATGCACCCTCCTCGGCCGTACTTCTCCTCGCTGGACGTGCTCCCCGAGTTCGTGGTGTGGTTGGAGATCCCGACCGGCACCTCGCTCCCGCTTCCACGCTTCATCTCCAGCGAGCTTCCATCCTCGGGGCTCGATGGTCTCTGGCTGTAGGCTGACGGCTGCTGCAGCAGAGCTTCATGGGCCAGGACTAAGGTCGCCATCTCTGGCAGCGTGGTCCTGACCCACGGCTAGCAGATGTTCTCCTGTGCGTGAGGCCTGGGCAGAAGGTGCACCCTCCACTTCAAGTATGACAGCTTGGCGACCCTCTACGTGAGGGTGTTCAGGGAGGATGGCCGCCGCGTGGGGTGCTGCCCAGAGGACGGCAGCGACGACGGGGGTGGCGAAGGTGAGCTTGGCCTCGTCGGTGAGCGCTCCTCTTGTTGTGACAGTAGCTCTTCCTCGGATGAGAGCTCAAGCAGTGGTGGTTACGACCGGCCCCACGCCGTCGCGCTCGGGTCGAGGATGGCGGTGGTTCGTTCCGCTGCAGCGCTCCGATGAAGCTGGAGAGGAGTCCGCCGTGAGTCTGGAGGCCGCCGAACTTGGCCTCAAGACCGGCCGCAGCCCCAGGTCGCCTATGGGGGAACTGGTGGAGCGCCGGGCCACCTTGGGGCGCTGCTTGAGGATGCGGCGCTGGTGCCGAGTTCGTACGCCCTCGAGTCTTCTTTGTTTAGCCTTTCCTTTCTCCTGTAATTCGAAAAAAAGATGGTGTACCCCACCGGGGCGTGTAATGAACTATGGCAGCTATGCCCTTTATGCTATGCTTGCTATCTTGATGTTGTGCTGTAATGTTTGCGCTTTGAGTAGGCCAGGATAGGAGAACTTAGCTTCATATGCATGCAGTAGCTTTCCGCCTCACGAGGACTTGGCTTGTGGCGCTCAACGAGGCCCCTTTCCCGGGGAGCTGGAGGTCACAGACCTCGAGAGACGCCTCGGGGTCTGGGGAGCTGCCACGGAACCACTGCAGGGTTGCTTTTAAAGGAAAAGGAAACCTAACGAGCACCTCAATCCTCCTTATGTGAGCCCCCTGTCATAGATTAGCTCTGACTTAATGCACCACGTCGCGCTGCCCGGGGGGCACGGATATGAGGCTGCTGATGCCTGTGAGCTTGATCGAGGGATCCTCGCGAGGACAAGGCCGAAGCACCAGGGCAGCAGGGTTCAGCGTGGTGTGCGTGCACGAGGGTAAGTCCAATGCACACACACTTGCCTAGCCCCCATGTGCGAGGCGCGCGAGGGAGAGTGACGGGCAAGTGCCACCTCTCTCCTGTCCTTGGGCCAAAAACAAACGAGCGGGGGGAGAAGAAATCAACTCGGTGAACCAAAACACGAAAGCACCAAATCCATTAAAAGATTACTAAAAGACTGCAAGCAACTTCAGAAAGCAAATGAACAACAGCGTCCGGTACCTAATCTAGTCTTCTCACCAGCGCGGAGCTAAGTGCTACCACTAAGACGTGGGAGGGAGTCCCCATGAGGCCCCAGGGCGACTCTCAGGAGACTCCGGGGCGTGTACAACCCCACTCATTATTACGTGAGAGTGTCACGAGCGGAGACCTTCATAGGCCGGAGCCTTGCTTCACAGGCCAGAGCCTTTCTTCAAGGGTAGAACTTCCGGAGGTACTGGATGTTCCAGGCGTTCTGGATGGGGACCCCATCCTATGTCTCCAGGCGCGTGGCGCCAGGCCTGGAGACACGGGCAATCCTAAACGGCCCCTCCCACATGGGAGATTGTGCAGCCCTTCCCTAGAGAGCACCCGCCTCAGGATGAGGTCGCCCACCTCTAACATCCTGGAGCGGATGCTGCGGCTGTGATACTGCCGCAGCGCCTGCTGGTACCTTGCCACCCAGAGCAAGGCTTGACGGCGGCATTTCTTCCACAGCACGAGATCCATCCCTCGCGTGGCGACCTGGCGTGCCTCGTCGAACACAAGGACCCGCGTGGAGCGATGCTTGATCTCGTGTGGGAGAACCGCCTCTACTCTGTAGACGAGGAAGAACAATGTCTCTCCCATTGGCTTGGTCGCGGTGGTGTGGATGGACCACAACACGGACTGTAGCTCGTCGAGCCAGCCCCTGCTGCAGGCCTCGAGCTTCTTCTTGAAGGTTCTTGTCTTGAGGCCCCTCAGGACTTCTGCATTGGCCCGCTCGGCTTGGCCGTTGCTCCTGGGGTGTGCCACTGAGGTGAAGCATATCTACGTTCGAAGGTTAGCACAATATGTTTTGAAAAGGTTGCTAGTGAATTGCGAGCCGTTGTTGGTGATGATGCGGATAGGAACCCCAAACCGGCTCATGATGCCCTTGATGAACTTGACGGCTGATCCAACTGGGATGGCGCGAACAACTTCTACCTCCGCCCACTTGGTGAATTTGTCGATGGCAAAGTAGAGGTATTGGTAGCCCCCTGGCGCTCGATGGAACGGCCCCAAGATGTCCAGCCCCCAAAGCACGAATGGCCATGTGAGCGGGATTGTCTGGAGGCCCTGCACAGGCTGGTGAATTTGCTTGGCGTGGAACTAGCATGCTTCACAGGAACGCACCAGCTCTGTGGCATCGTTGAGCACAGTGGGCCAGTAGAAGCCGCTGCGGAACGCCTAGCCCACCAGAGTGTGTGACGAGGAATGATGCCCGCAGTCCCCACCATGTATGTCTGCTAGTAGCTCAAGTCCCTGCTCCCTGGAGATGCATCGCAATGAAACGTCATTAGGCCTCTCGCGATATAACTCACTATCCTGGATGCAGTAAGCGGTGGCTTGACGAGCCACGTGCTCGACATCCTCCTCCTTCTCTGGCAAGGTCCCTTGAAGTAGGTACGCCTTGAACTCCTCAGTCCAGCACCCCTCCCGAGGCTCGAGCGCAAGCAGCAGGCGGGCCCCTATGGGGTGGCCACATGTTGGGGCGCCCGTCTCAGGCGCCTGAGGCAGATCCTCTTGAGGCGGTGCTAGAGCCGCAGTGGGGGGAGCCGCAGATGGCTTGTAGAGCCGCTCCTCAAACACCCCTGGTTCCTGGGGGAGCCTTCGGGAGGCTCTCTTGGTGATATCGTCCGCCTCCTTGTTCGTCCCTCGCGGCACGTGTTGCAGCTCCACGCCCAAGAACCGCTTCTCCATTTTGCGTACCTCTTCTAGGTATGCCTCCATGTGCTCGTCCTTGGGTGTGTACTCCTTGTTGGATAAGTTGACGAGGAGATGGGAATCGCCCTTGATGGTGAGGCGCTTCACCCCCAGTGCCGCCGCGGCCCTGAGACCTGCGAGCAAGCCCTTGAACTCCATCATGTTGTTGGAGACCTGCTCGCCCTGCTGGAAATAGAGTTGTACCGCGTAGTAGAGCTTGTCCTTGGTGGGTGAGATAAGGACAACTCCTGCTCCTACGCCTTGTCGTGCGAACGCCCCATCAAAGTACATGATCCACCCGTCTGGTTCCTCATCCCCACGCAAGAGGGAGCGGTCCTCGCTCACCCTGTGGTCGGGGAGGTCAGTCCACTCGGCCATGAAGTTAGAAAGGGCCGCACCCTTGATGACCCTGGTGGTGCTGAACTCGAGATGGAACACCTAAAGCTCGATGTTCCATTCTACTGCTCACCCGATGGCGTTCGGGCTCCGGAGCACCCTCTCTAGCGAGTATGCCGAAACGACTTTGATGGGTGGCCTTGGAAGTAGTGGCGCAGCTTTTGGGAAGCGACGAGGAGTGCGAGCAAGAGCTTATGAGGCATGGGGTAGCGTGCCCATGCCTCCCTCAGCACCGTGCTGACAAAGTAGACAGGGTGATCGATGAGGGGAGAGGCACCGATGGAGTCTTGTTCTTCTTGAGGATGCGGGCCTTCGGTGGCCTCACAAGGTCCGTCCTAAGGAGCCCCCCCAGCTATAGGGTCAATCGCAACCTCGGGAGGGACGTCGGCCGCTGGGATGGCCGAGGCCCCAGGTGCGCCATCCTGAGGGTGCTGCGCTTTGTTTGGTGGTTGAGCATCCTGCTGAGGGTCCTTAGTCGGGCGCTTCTTCCTTAGCACCACCAGGGCGGCGCTGGCTGAGTGAGGGGTGGCCGCCAAATAGAGCACCAAGGGCTCGAGAGGGTGCGGCGCCACCATCACTGGTGGGCTGGTCAGGTATCTCTTGAGGTCTTGAAAGGCTGCATCTACCTCCGGTCCCCCAGCTTGGAGATGAAGCGCCCAAGCGAGGTTATGCAGCCTGCCAGCTTCTGCATCTCCTTCAGGGTCTGCGGGGGGGCTCATGTCTTCTATTGCCTTGACCTTCTTCGGATTGGCCTCGATCCCTCTATGCGACACGAGGAAGCCCAGCAGCTTGCCAGAGGGGACCCCGAATACACACTTCTCGGGATTGAGCCGAAGATCCACCTTGCACAAGCTGGCAAACGTCTCCTCCAGATCTGCTATCAAGGTCCCGGCCTCCCGAGACTTCACTACTATGTCATCAACATAGGCCTCTGCGTTTCTCCCGAGCTGTGTGCCCAGGGCGATATGTATCAGCCGCTGGAAGGTAGCCCCGACATTGCGCAGCCCGAAGGGCATGCAGGTGTAGCAGTACACCCCGCAGGGGGTCAGAACACCGTCTTCTCCACATCTTGCATGACCATCTTGATCTAGTGGTAGCCTGAGAAGGCGTCCAAGAAGCACAATAGGTCGCACTCGGCAGTGGAGTCCATGATCTGGTCAATGCGAGGAAGCGGAAAGGGATCTTGAGGGCAGGCCTTGTTGAGGTTGGTGAAGTCAACACACATGCGTTCCTTCCCTCCTTTATTGGGGATGACAACGAGGTTCGCCAGCCACTCTGGGTATCATACTTCCCTTATGACCCGAGCATCTTGCAGCTTGCGGGTTTCTTGGATGATAAATGCTTGCTTCTCGGTGGACCGGTGGCGGGCCTTCTGCTTCACCGGTCGCACGTTTGGGAATACCTTTAGGTGGTGCTCGATTATTCCCCTTGGGGACCCCTGCCAGATCTTTGGGCTCCCAAGTGAATACATCCTTGTTGGCGCGCAAGAAGTTGACCAATGCTTCCTCTTGGTCCTGAGGGAGGCCAGCTCCTATGGTGAAGGTGGCGCTGGCTGTCCCCTCCTCACTGACCAGCACTTGCTTCATCTCGGCTCGATCTTGGGAGAACAGTTGCTTCTTCTTGGCCGGTGCTGCTCCCGGGGCCCCATGACCCCCTTTCTCATCAGGCAGCGCGGATGCCGCCGACCTGAAGGCGAGCTTGAGGGCCTGCACCGCGTCTTTGGTGTCCCCTACCACCGTGAGGACACCGTTGCTGCCAGGCATCTTCATGAGGTTGTAAGCTGGGTGAATCGCCGCCATGAACTTGGCCAAGGCCGGGTACCCCAGGATGGCGTTGTATGGAAGGTTGATCCGGGTGATGTCGAAGTCGATGAGCTCGGTGCGGTAGTTGTCGCAGGTCCCGAAGGTGACGGGAAGGCAGATCTGCCCCAGGGGGCTGGTTGAGCCATCGCCGACCTCGGAGAAGGGCTTGGTGGGACGGAGCCGGTCGGGGGGCATGTGTAGCAGGCCGAATGTCTCCGCGGAGAGCACGTTGAGGCCGGCTCCACCATCGATGATGGTCTTGGTGACTGCCACGTTGTAGATGGTGGGGGTGGAAAGCATCGGGAGCGTGCCTGCTCCTATTGTGGTGGTTGGATGATCCTCGGGGCCGAAGGCGAGGTCAGCCTTAGGCGTCGCCCAGCTCGGGGGAGCCCCCGAGCCCGCCTGGGTGGCACTTGTCGGTAGAACTGCTTGATGTGGCGGTCGGAGGGTGGTGCCTGCGAGCCACCTAGGAGAGCCGCGACAATGGGGGGCGCCGGTGCCGCGAAGCGTGCAATGAAGAGGACGCGCAGCTCCTCCCAGGAGGCTACAGTGGACTCCAGCAGGTTGAGCAACCAGGCACGTGGTGCGCCTACGAGGGCCATGGGGAGCCAGTTGGCCTTCACCTTGTTGTCTCTGTCGGTCGCCAAACTGCTTCCTCGTACGCATGGAGCAAGGCAGCCGGGTCCGCCGCACCATCACAGCGTGCCGGCATCTCTGGTCTGAACTTGGGTGGTCACTCCACCCGTCGCAAGGTGGGAGCGAAAGCGCAGAGGCCCTTGGCTCCCTCGGAGGCGCGCGACGTCCGAGTCGATGAAGGAACGCCTGCCATTGAAGCCGGCGGCGGGATGCGGCGGACGGAGCAACGGATTTCTGACGCACCCCCACCTGGCACGCCAAATGTCGGATTACGGGTTCGGCAAACCCTTGAAAGGTTCAAACTCTGGGGTGTGTGCAGAGATCTCAACCTGCCCAGCCGGCCTACTTGCGATCCTCCTAGGCCTAGTGCGACGAGCTCAAAGAGGCAAAGGGGCACAACAGTTTATCCTGGTTCAGGCCACCTTGCGGTGTAATACCCTACTCCAGCATTTGGGTGGATTGCCTTGAAGGGCTGAGGATGAACTAGTACAGTGGATGAACTGGCCTCAGGAGGTGAGGTGTTCTTGAGCTCAAAAGAGCTGGTGGGATGTGAACTGGATTCCTCTCTATGGTGGTGGCTAAGTCCTATTTATAGTGGACTTGGTCCTCTTCCCAAATGTTGGCGGGAAGGGATCCCAGAACAACCGGATTTGAAAGGGGACAAGTAGTATAACTTATCCTGACTAAAGTGGTCTTCGCCTGCGAAAATCCCCTGGTCGTGATGCTGTAGTGGGCTCGGTGATGACCTCCGTCCTGCCATCCTGGTGGTCTTGGTCTTGTTGCACCAGAATGGAAACCTTTGGCTAATTCATTGGGACTCCGCGCCTGCGCGTGCCTCCCTTGCACCGAAGAGGAAACTGGCGCTCTGCGCCCGCTGGCACTCGCCTGGCCTTGGTCGTCATGGCTCACGTCAGCTGAGCCTCGTGAGGTGCACCTTGCATATAACTCTCTGCCCCACGGGATCCAGCCTGAAGAGGCCGGTCCCCTCGGGGGTCTTGGTGTCGTCCTCCTCGTGAGGCTTGGCCCCTCGCGAGGGTCTTGAATCGTTGATGTTGAAGCTGGGCCGTACCAGGCCGTCGATGGAGCCACGCGGTGGGCCGTAGGCAGGCAAGTTTGGATACCCCCATATCCAGAACGCAAACAACCCCAGTTCCGAGGAGAGGGTCAGTATTGGGATTTCTAATGATCCCAAGCAAGGCAGAGGAAGATAGGGGTGTGGATGGATGCATCCACTCCTCCCCCTCTCTTCTTTTTATAGGCGAGTTGGAGGCTGGTGGCTGATTCCCCGACGAGTAACCATCGTCCTCTCCACCAATCCCAGAAGAACGGGCCCCTTCCTTGACACCCCTCTGCACCACGCGCCTCCGTTACCTACTCTACTCGATGCATGCAGCATGCGTGGCTCAAGATAAGGGTGCGGTGGAAAGAGTGAATTGGTAGTTACCTGCCCATGCATTTAAGTCATTCACGGGCCATTACAAGAATGGTCCCACTACCATTGGCGTTACGAGATGGGCGGAAAAACCGGAAATTGGCCCACACTAAAGATAGTGAAGGAGCAAAGAAGATCTCAAGAGGTGAAGCCACCTCAGCACTCTTGCCTGTGCACTAATTAGGGCCTGCCCTGATGACGCCCGGCGGTGCGATCGTGCCAGGTCCGGGGGCTTCTGTCAGTGCAACAGACACTGGGTCCGTTGCCCGGACTGTGCACAGGCACGAGGACGAGTCACAACACAATGATCAACTCAAGCAAGATGGATCGACTCCCTCAAAGGATTCAAGTAAGATCAAGATGACCAAGACCAGCCGGAGGGGTAGGACACTACTAGAGAAAAACCTCCCCTGCCGAGCAGGCGGGCCCGGCGGAGGCAAGGTTTTGCCCCTAAGCGAACCTCCCCCAAATTGTCCCGGCAGGCCTGCTGAGACTAGTGAAGGCAAGCCACTTCGCCGCACCACCTCATCACGATGTACATCGTCGATCAGTGTGGTGTCAAGCTCCAAAGTGACTAAGTGGCTGCTATATGACACATGGCATCCACCTTCTACAGAAAATACCTACAAGCAACACTCGTCTTGCGACGTGTCGAGCAAGCAGGCGCCAAGCTGGCGAATCAGCCCGGCAGGGCCTGTCGGGCGAGCTATGATGTGGCACTTATGGTGCATTTAATGCGCTTTGTCAGCCTGCAGAGTCAGGTATGATAGCACTGTTTGCTATCTAATCAGTGCATAATGACTGATTTGCCACTGTGGTGCCCCCTTGATTTATAAAAGGAGGCCCATGGCCACCATAGAAAGGATTCGGAGCCTTTTACACTCATACGCGCGTAGCCATTCTCGCCCCAAGGCAACCCTACTGGGCAAGAGGGCTGCGTTTCCCACCGCAATCCACCATCAATCCACCAAAGCAGGAGTAGGGTTTTACGCCTCACGGCGGCCCGAACTTGGGTAAAAGCTATCCATGTGAGCTCCGCTGTGCTGCCTCACGGTTCTCCGCTCTTTGTGCAATGTGCCACCCCCCCGCTGAACCAGAAAGGGGCTCGTAGCTCCATAGGTCGCCGTGGTTCCCCATGACACAAAGGCTGCAAAAGCAGCAAAGCCAGCAAGTGCCCCAGATGCTTCAGTTGCGAATCTCAAGACCAAGCAAGATCAACTCAGTTATCTGCTTGAGGCCACCATGAGAATTGAGAAGATCTTGGCCACCTTGTCTCAAAATCAGGAAAGTATTGGGAGGATTATTGAGACTAAGTTCCATGACCTAGATGTGAAGGTCACTGAGATTCGAACAATTGTGGAGAAGGTTCAAGAGGATGCTGAGGACATGAATGATAGACCCACGACAGATACATTTCAGAGAGTGCCAAGGGCACAAAGATCATCAGCTTTGCCAATTGCCAGAGACTCCAGGACTACCACTTCAGCACCTGCAGCCACCACCACAGTTGTTCCTCCAGTGTCAACTCCTCCAGCTCCACAGACTTCTTCCGAGGCATTTGCTTATGGGCTCCTCTCCACGCCGTCTACTCACACCGGAGCTCCTGCAGATCGTGCTTAGAGTGTCGTATAGCACTATATGTTTTTGAACTTTTTGGTAACTTGTTGCCAAAGGGGGAGGAAGTTTATAGATCATAGGCTTCAAGAGAGAGTGCCTTTTGCCTTTTGTTGGTTTTCATTTGCCTTGCTACTCTTGCTATTTTGGTCATTTTGATTGTCTTCCTATGCTACAATTTGTGTTATGCTCGTGAGATACTTATGTGATCATGTGTTTGATCATATTATGCTTAATGTGTGCTTGCATGATTATATCCATGAATGTTTATGTATGATCAATCACTTGTATCCTTGGTGATGAGTGCATGTTATTCAATTCTTATCATTTTGAGTGCTCCACCAAGATGTATATGATATGGAAGAGTGACCCATGATCCTAGTCGATTGTGCATTTGCATTCAAAGGCAAATTTTTAATAATGCATAAATTTAGGGGGAGCTCTTGCTTATCACATACTTCTCAAAGCAACGACGTATTTCATTCATATTATCATTTGTCGAAGCTTTGATCTATATGTTTTCATCAACTACCAAAAGGGGGGAGATTGAAAGTGCAACTAATCCCTGGGTGGTTTTGGTAATTCATAACAACATATAACTCATTGAACTAATATCTATTCAAGTTTAATAATTCAGAAAGTTCAATGAATGGCATGGCATGGACTAGAGATGTGGACCCCTCAAAATGCTAAGGACACATATTGGCAAAAGCTCAAGACTCTTCATTTCTATTTTAGTGATCCAAGATCACATTGAGTCCATAGGAAAGCCAATACTATTAAAAGGGGATGAGGTGTTGCTTAATAATCTACTTGCTCAAAATGCTTAGTGATATTGCTCCAAAACCCTCAACCACTTTCTCATTTCCAAATATGTCCAAAACCCAAAGTCAAACTCAGCCCCACCGAAACATTCTATCCAGAGCCACCAAGTTCATTTTGACATAGCCACTGCCAGAAACCCTAACACCTCGGTCACACCAATACGGATTTCGGTCTCACCGAGATGGCCCTGCAAACTCTCTGTTTCCCTTTTGTAACATTTCGGTCTCACTGAAATGAGTGATCGGTCACACCGAGTTTGCTTGACCAATTCTTTGTTTGCTATTTGCTGAAATTGGTCTCACCGAGTTCAAGCAATCGGCTTCACCGAGATGAGGTTTTGCCCTAGCCCTAGCACATCAGTCCCACCGAGTTGTTCCAGTCGGTCCCACTGAGATTCCTAACGTTTACATTTTTGAACTGAATCGGTCTCACTGAGTTCTTCTATTCAGTCTGACCGAGTTGGATCAAATGTGTGTAACGGTTGGATTTTGTGTGGAGGCTATATATACCCGGAGTTGCACTTGGGAACCGATGTCTTGTACTGAGAGATGTACTTAGTTGGGAATACGAACTCAATCAATGCCTAGATGTCAACATGGCACCGGCCGGGTTCGGGTGCGGGTAATGGTTGCCCAAACCCTTACCCGTCTCAATATTTTTTCCCAAACCCATACCCGTTCCCGCACCTCAGGTTTCAAATTGTTCACATACCCGTACCCGGCCGGGTGCGGGTAATACCCGCGGGTAAAAATACCCATCTCGGCCACCTTACCCAATTCATAACCCACCATGTATTTTTTAGCATTTCCGCATATATACACAAAATTTCAGTATGTATACTTCAAAATTTCAAGACATATATACCACATTTTAGCATTTCATCACATACATATCACGATTTGTTGTGCGATGGTATAAAATGGGTATTAATTTACAAAAGTGGATAGCATTAAGCATGAACTAGGTGGCACCAAATAATGTCGAATTACATTCATGCATGAGTAGGCATGTAAGTGAACTTCTTAGAGAAACATTCACATATGTTCTTTCTTATTTTTTTCCAATTACAAGACACACAAGAGGGACACAATTTTACGTAATTTTATTTTATTGATGCTACTTCTGCGACCCCTACTTTAAAATGATCAAATGAAGGAGACTATAATGAGATGAAGAAAATCAGAAACAAAATCATGAGTTCACAAAACAAGATCAACACATTTAAACTCATACACATGGGTAAGGGGAGGGGATTTGGGGTCGAGGGTAGCGGTTGCATTTTTGTACGCAAGTATGCGGGTACGTGGGTATGGGTATTGCCTTCCCATACCCATACCTGGCTTACCCGATGGGTACAATTTTTTCCCATTTATAAACCCATGGGTATTTATTTTTCCCAAACACTTACCTAATAGGGTTTTTACCCGTCGGGTTAGCGGGTCGCGGGTACCCATTTCCATGTTGACCTGGATGAATGGAGCATATATCAAGGACGTGTTCTCTTGCACACAGTGATGAAGCTCATAGAAGATGAAGTCCAGAACATCCACTTTCTTCTTCTTATGCAGGTACATGAACACATCCAACATGGAACTCCGCACATTGTGAGAATCACTGGCCTTAGGTGTGAGTGTGTACCTCAGGATATGGCTCATAGTATCATAGATAGACATGAGATCTTTGATGGAACCGGTGACAAAAGACTTATCTTGTTTGTAAGCAAATGCAATCTCATCCTTGTGGCTTTGTCCAGACTCACGAACACGGCTAAACTCCTCATTGGCTTCTTCTTCATCAATGAACGGGTAAGGAATGATCTCAGAAAACTTCTCCATGGAAGCAGAGCACCGATGTGTCCCAAACATCCACGTGAGGGTGCGAGTAGAGTCACTGGAGAGAACACTATGGCAAAGAAAGTCATCACCATGTCCTCATTGTACGGATGGTTGAAGGTGACAAAAGGAATAAGGCCCAACCTCTCGAGAGTAGAATACACGCCATGATAGAGGTGATCATTGTCTCGGAGACTCTCAACATTCACTTGCTTGTGAGGAGCAAACTTCTCGCCCTTCATAATCAGTAGCTCATGGTACACTCTCTCCTGAAACTCATTCTTGAACTGGGATCCACCCCCAAACCAGTGGCAGCAGCATAGGATGATTTTGCCTCTCAGCCCAAATCTCTAGCTTGGACCATTCTAAAAGGGGTATCCCCCGAGATCTCGCCCGTTGGGAATGGCTTGCTCGGGACTAGACATCTCTTCATCATCTCCATCAACAAGATCATCCTCAGCCTCTATCTCTTTATCTATGATGTTGACATAGTGAGCATCATCCTGTGAGTCATACTCCTGCTCTAAATCCTCAAAGGCCTCAACAACGGGCTTCTTGGTGGCAGCACGGCGAACACGACCCTGCCCTGAACCTGACCCCTGCACAATGCCTTCAGATGGCTAGCGACGAGCAACAGTGAACTCCTTGGAGCCTGCCTTTGGGCGCTTGCGACGGAGCTCTTCCCTCTTGTTAGAGGAATCTGAACACACAAATACCAAACAACACACCATGCAAGAGACACAAATGAGTACAAGTGCTTGATATGAATGGTAAGGAAAGGAGCAGAACAGAACCAATGGTGACATCTCTATGTACCCCATGCGCACCGGGGGGGGGGGGTGACCCTGTGGGCATGGGGGTCCCATGCGCATGGGCGTCAAACACCCCGTGGACACAGGGGTCGCCCAACGGCAGCCACTTCCATATCAAAATCTAGGAGTGGGTGCTGCAGAGAGACCAACACACAAATCCACCCCTAGTTCATCTACTACAGGGATGAACAACATCCCTAAACTAGATCAAAAACTAACCCTAAAAGCTAGAAAGGAGATCCATATGGAGGAACAAGGAGAGGAGGGAAGAAATCTACAGGAGGAGGAGCCCATCCCAATGGATCTTCGTGGAGCAAGGAGCCCCGACGGTGCCCAGAGGAGCACCAGCGAGAGGAGGCAACGACGGCGATGCTGGAGGTGTCTTGGGGTGGGGAGGGGGCGACGGGTGGGAATGAACCCAAGCCCCCCCCCCCCGCGTGATAACCCACAAGTATAGGGGATCATAACTATTTTCGAGGGTAGAGTATTCAACCCAAATTTATAGATTCGACACAAGGGGAGCCAAAGAATATTTGCAAGTATTAGCAGCTGAGTTGTCAATTCAACCACACTTGGAGATAAATTATTTGCAGCAAGATGTTCAGTAGCAAAGTAATATGATAGTTTTGATAATAGTAGTAACAGTAGCGCTAACGGTAACAATGATAACAGTGATTTTGTTGCAGTTGTGATAGCAGTAATAGCAATAGTAACTAGTATAACCAATATACAGAAAATTCGTAGGCATTGGATCGATGAATTCATTGGATGATGTTCATCATATAACAGTCATAACCTAAGGCGATACAACACTAGCTCTAGTTCATAAATATAATGTAGGCATGCATTTCGTAAATAGTCATACATGCTTACGGAAAGAACTTGCATGACATCTTTTGTCCTACCCTCCCGTGGCAGCGGGGTCCTACTGGAAACTAAGGGATATTAAGGCCTCCTTTTAATAGAGAACCAGAACAAAGCATTAACACATAGTGAATACATGAACTCGTCAAACTATGGTCATCATTGGAAAGTATCCTGAATACTGTCACTCCGGGGTTTGCAGATCATAACACGTAATAGGTGACTATAACTTGCAAGATTGGATCTAGAACATAGATATAATGGTGATAACATAAATGGTTCAGATCTGAAATCATGGCACCCAGCCCAAAGTGAAAAGCATTAAGCATGGAAAAGTCATAGCAACATCAATCTTAGAACATAATGGATACTAGGGATCAAGCCCTAACAAAACTAACTCGATTACATGATGAATCTCATCCAACTCCCTGACCGACCGACAAGCCTACGAAGGAATTACTCACTCCCAATGGGAGCATCATGGAATTGGCAATGGAGAAGGGTTGGTGATGACGAAGAGCAAAGATCCCCCTCTCTAGAGCCCAAAATAGACTCCAGATCTGGCCTGCCGATGAAGAACAGGAGGCAGCGGCGGCGGCTCCGTCTCGTGAAATGCGATAATTCTTTCTCCCTGATTTTTTCCTTCGAAAATAGGATTTTATAGCATCGGAGATAGGGTCAGTGGGGCTACTAGGTGGGTACAACCCATGTGGGCACGCCAGGAGGGGGGCGCACCCTGGTGGGTTGTGCCCACCCAGGGGCCCCCTCCGGTGGTTCTTGGCTCCGGTATTTTTATTTTATTCCATAAAAAATCTCCAAAAAGTTTCGTTCCATTCTGAGAACATTTATTTCTGCACAAAAACAACACCATGGTAGTTCAGCTGAAAGCAACGTCAGTCTTGGTTAGTTTCGTTCAAATCATGCAAATTAGAGTCCAAAACAAGAGTAAAAGCGTCAAGAAAAGTAGATACGACGGGGACGTATCAACTCCCCCAAGCTTAAACCTTTGCCTATCCTCAAGCAATTCAGTTGATAAACTGAAAGTGAAAAAGAAAAACTTTTATGAACTCTGTTGCTCTTGTTTACATAAATAAGCTTAGGTAGTACCCATGTTTTCAACAAAGATTATGACTAACCATGTCAACAATAACTCTTAAAAATTATATTAACTCATATCAATGGCATAAGCAACTAGCGAGCAATAATAAAGCATCTCACACGACAACACTTTGTCAAAACAATCATGATATAATATGACAACAGTGGTATCTCGCTAGCCCTTTCCGAGACCGCAAAACGTAAATGCAGGGCACCTCCAAAGTTCAAGCAGCGGCTAAACATTGTAATTCATGGTAGAAAAGATCCAGTCATGATGCATCCAACATTAGCTACACACAATGCATGAGGATGACAATAGTGCTCTCATATCTGGCGCTTATTTGAGAAGGTGATGACACAACATAAAATTAAATAGATAGTCCCTTCGCAGAGGGAAGCAGTGATTTGCAGCGGTGCCAGAGCTCATATTTTTTAAACAGAGATAAATGAAATTTTGAGAAATGCACCCTTCCTATTTACTTCATGACCATTGGTTATCATTATCTTCCATGCTAAACACATTAGTGGCAGTTCCCAAGCAATAGAAGTAAAGGTTTACTCCCCCTCGACCAACAAACACACTCCACATGTACCATTCATACCAATATCAGTCCTAGGGGAGTTTTGTTTAATTATTTGGAATTTTTGAATTCGGGAATGGGAATCCCTATTACCGCCCCTCTCGTGCAATGACAAGTGAATAAACACTTATCATGAGAATAACCCGCTTAGTATGGAAGATATTGACTACCTCCTGTGACTCCATGAACAATCCAGGCACATAAAAATGGAAGTTTATTTGGAGTTTTTAGAGGTGGAACATGCAAATTTGGTTAGAACGGCAGGTGATGGGGTTATGTACCTAGGGTAGGGTCATGGACCTGTTCCAAGTAACTTACCCTAGGACATCCCTAGAAGAGGTCGCCTTCCAGTCGACCAACGAGGACTCACTCGACTGGCCTGAAGGACTCGACCATGAAGACTCACTCGACCACCAGGAGGTCAAGAGGCACTCTGCACCGCAACGGCCTGTAATTAAGTAGACTTTATGATAGTAAAGGCATTTTATGTGGGGCGTTACCAGTAACGCCCCAGACTTAACTCACCTTAAACCCTCTCCTACGTGGGCTGGCTGGGGTCCTGGCGCACTCTATATAAGCCACCCCCCTCCACAGGCAGAAGGGTTCGGCACCTTGTAATCCATACATTCATAATCCACTCGACCGCCTCCGGGCTCCGAGACGTAGGGCTGTTACTTCTTCCGAGAAGGGCCTGAACTCGTACATCCTTTGTGCTTACAACCTCTCCATAGCTAGGACCTTGCCTCTCCATACCTACCCCCCACTCTACTGTCAGGCTTAGAACCACGACAGTTGGCGCCCACCTTGGGGCAGGTGTTTTAGCGATTTTGTGGAGAAGTTGCGATTCTTCCGAGTACTTTCATCATGGTGTCTGCTGGAATTTTGGTCGAGGGTCAAGAGATCCGTCTCGGCGCTCTCGCCTTCATCGCCGACGACTCCGCATGGCTCCAGGAGGCTCCACTCGACGTAGATGCGCTCCCCGTCCGCGGTGCGACGCATTTTCGCGCATGTGTCCGCGGCGTTCTGCTGCGGCAACCATCGACCCAGTATCGGTCGGCTCCTCCATCTTCCACCCTCCCGGTCTCCCGCCAGCGCAAGCGCTCAGGCCGGTCGAGGCTTCAGCGATGGGTGAGTCACGCGGTGGCTCGCCAGTCGGCCACTACACAAGTTGCGGCAATCGAGCCCAACGAATCTCTCTACGGCTTGTTCGATCAGTCGACTGGCTCCGGAGAGACTGCATCCGAGTGCGGAAGCAGTGATCTAGCGGCGGAAATCTTGATGGTCGACGGGCCCCACAGTCCTCCTGGCTTCGCCCGTGGTGGTGGAGCAGGCGACGGCGGCGACCCTGCACGAGGCTACGAAGAGTACCAGCCCGAGCCACTCGACTCTCTGCAAAGAGAAGAGCTTCGCCGCAGGAACGAGGATCCTCTGCGTATTCCCATCACAGGAGAAACCCCCGAGGCTCGTGCCTTGGAGGAGGCGCGTCTGGCCAATTTGGCCGAGCGCACTCGACTGGAGAACCTTCAGCGAGCACTCGACGAGCGCGCGCGGCAACGAGTTCCCGACACCAGTCGACGTCAACTCTTCCCGCCGACTCAGGTATATCGAACCCCAATTCAGAATTTAGCAGCTGCGACCCGTATAGCAGAGTCCATTCAGCCTTCGTAGTCAGAGGCTGGCAGAGGTTTGCTGCAGATCAGGGATCTGCTCCGGGCAGCAGGAGATCAGAATTCAGCCGTGTCTCAGTCGCGCAACAGAATTCACAGTCGATCTGTCACTGTGAATACGGTTCAGTCGGCTCACAGCCCCAGATCGCCTCCGCGGCGCGAAGGGCGTGAGAATCGGCGAGATCAATATGGCGACAGACTCGACTGAGATGATAGGCGTCGAGTGCCCTATTCCCCTCCGAGGGGTGGGTCTTACGCTCCTCGGCAGCCAGATGATAGGCGTCAGTACAGTACAGGGCGTAGGGTTCCAGTTGACCCCAGAGAGCCAGGCTTCGACGCGCGATCCATTATCGTGCAAGGGTTGGTCGACCGGAATAGAGCCCATCGAGGCGCACTCGACAGAGATGTGCCCACGAGCAGTCGAGTACATGTTTCTGGTCCTGAATGTTTCAGCAGAGCTATCAGAGCCGCAGTTATCCCCCCCAATTTCAGGTTGGCAACAGGAGTCAGCAAGTTCACTGGTGAGTCTAAGCCTGAAACTTGGCTTGAAGACTACCGAGTGGCAGTTCAGATCGGTGGTGGGAACGACGAGGTGGCCATGAAGCATTTGCCCCTCATGTTGGAAGGTTCTGCCAGGGCATGGTTGACTCAATTGCCTCCTAGCAGCATTTACACTTGGGAAGATCTGTCCCGAGTGTTCGTCAGAACGTTCGAAGGGACTTGCAAGCGACCAGCGGGATTGACAGAGTTGCAAGTCTGCGTGCAGAAAACCAATGAGACTCTCAGAGAGTATATTCAGAGGTGGATCACTTTGCACCACACTGTGGAAAATGTCTCTGACCATCAGGCAGTATGCGCCTTCAAAGATGGTGTCAAGAACAGAGAACTGAGTTTGAAATTTGGTCGAACCGGTGACATGACCTTGAGTCGGATGATGGAGATTGCTACCAAGTACGCCAACGGCGAAGAAGAAGACCGACTCCGAAGCGGCAAGCACAAGCCGAGTCAGTCGGAAAAAGGAAACACCAGTCGGAAACAGAAGCGGAAGGCTGAACCGGCAGCTCCTGGAGAGGCTCTGTCCGTGACTCAAGGAAAGTTTAAGGGGAAACCAAAAGGATCCTGGAACCCCAAGAAGGTAAAGGATAAAGAAGGGAACGACGTGATGGATATGCCGTGTCATATTCACACGAAGAAAGATGAAGAGGGGAATATCATTTACCCAAAGCACACCACTCGCCAATGTCGACTCCTGATCCAGCAGTTTCAGGGAAAACAGTCTAAGGACAAGGAGAAGGAGCCGGACAAGGCCGAAGACAAAGAGGACAGTGAGGGAGGATATCCGCATATCAACTCCACTCTGATGATCTTCGCAGATGTGGAAAGCAGAAGTCGACTGAAAGTGATTAACCGAGAGGTTAACATGGTTGCCCCAGCAAAGGCAAATTATCTGAAGTGGTCTCAAACACCCATCACATTCGACCAATCTGATCACCCGACTCATATTGCCACCCCTGGGAGGCAAGCTTTGGTGGTCGATGCAGTTGTCGAAGGCACTCGACTGACAAAGGTGCTGATGGACGGTGGAAGTGGGCTGAATCTGTTATATGCAGACACGTTGAAAGGTATGGGCATTCCGATGTCCCGACTGAGCACTAGTAACATGAGCTTCCATGGAGTTATACCAGGGAAGAAGGCCGAGTCACTCGGCCAGATAGCTTTGGACGTAGTGTTTGGCGATTCAAAGCATTTTCGCAAAGAAAAGTTGACGTTTGAGCTCGTGGATTTTCAAAGTGCATATCATGCCATTTTGGGGAGACCAGCCTATGCACGGTTCATGGCTCGACCCTGTTACGTGTACCTCAAATTGAAGATGCCCGGTCCCAAAGGTGTGATCACTGTCACCGGTGATAGGAAAAAGGCTGAGGAGTGCTTCCAGAAGGGCTCCAAAATTGCCGATTCCCAAGTGACAGCGGTCGAGTTCGAAGAATACAAGCAAAACGCAGATCCGAGTGACTTGCTGCGATCCAAGAAGCCCGCCACAGAATCTGCATTCCAGTCGTCCGGTGAGACGAAGCCTGTTCACATTCACCCGACCGACCCCGAAGCAGCTCCGACCCGCATCTCCACAACACTCGACCCAAAATAGGAAGAAGCGCTCATCCAGTTCCTCCGTGAGAACTGGGACATTTTTGCATGGAAGCCCGCTGACATGCCAGGTGTTCCCAGGGGACTGGCTGAGCACCGCCTAAGAGTCGACAAGTCTGCAAAGCCAGTCAAAGAACATCTTCGGCGGTCCGCCGTCCAGAAGAGAAAAGCCATCGGTGAAGAAGTGGCTCGACTGTTGGCGGCAGGATTTATCCGAGAGATATTCCACTCCGAGTGGCTCGCTAATGTCGTCATGGTTCCTAAGAAGGACAAGTCGCTCCGAATGTGCATTGATTTCAAGCACATCAACCGGGCCTGCCCGAAAGATCACTTTCCTCTCCCTCGCATAGATCAAATTGTTGACTCGACCGCGGGATGCGAGAGGTTGTCTTTTTTAGATGCTTACTCCGGGTACCACCAGATCCGTCTGTATGGGCCCGATGAAGTAAAAACAGCTTTCATCACTCCATTCGGGTGCTTCTGCTATATCACCATGCCATTCGGCCTCAAGAATGCCGGAGCCACATTTATGCGAATGATCCAGAAGTGTCTACTCACTCAAATCAGTCGGAATGTGGAAGCTTATATGGATGATATTGTTGTCAAGTCACGAAAGGGTTCCGACCTGCTCGCTGACCTCGCCGAAACATTTGCCAACCTCAGAAGGTATGATATCAAGCTCAATCCATCAAAGTGCACATTTGGAGTTCCTGGTGGCAAGTTACTCGGTTTTCTCGTTTCCGAACGGGGAATCGACGCCAACCCAGAAAAGATTGGCACTATTCTCCGAATGAAACACCCTGTGCGAGTGCACGATGTCCAGAAGCTTACTGGATGCTTGGCCGCATTAAGTCAATTCATCTCACGACTCGGTGAAAAGGCATTGCCTCTTTACCGACTGATGAAGAAGGCTGACAAGTTCGAGTGGACTCCAGAAGCTGATGCAGCGTTTGCCGAGCTAAAAGCTCTGCTCTCCACCCAGCCGGTGCTTGCTGCTCCAATCAGCAAAGAGCCTCTGTTGCTCTACATCGCAGCCACAGGACAAGTCGTCAGTACTGTGCTAACGGTCGAGCGGGAAGAAGAAGGAAAAGCTCTCAAAGTTCAGCGCCCAGTGTATTATTTGTCTGAAGTCTTGACTCCATCCAAGCAGAGATATCCTCATTATCAGAAGCTTGTGTATGGAATATACATGACCACAAAGAAGGTTGCTCATTATTTCTCTGACCATTCAATCACAGTCGTTAGCGACGCTCCACTATCAGAGATTTTGCACAACAGAGATGCAACTGGTCGAGTGGCCAAATGGGCGATTGAACTTCTTCCCCTTGATATCAGGTTTGAGGCAAAGAAAGCCATTAAGTCCCAGGCAATAGCAGATTTCCTCGCCGAGTGGATCAAACAGCAGCAGCCGACTGAAGTTCACTCGGAGCATTGGACCATGTTTTTCGATGGTTCTAAGATGTTGAATGGTTCCGGTGCTGGGGTTGTCCTGGTTTCCCCCAGAGGAGATAAGCTCAGATATGTGCTCCAGATTCACTTTGATTCCTCCAACAATGAGGCAGAATATGAGGCCCTCCTATATGGGTTGCGCATGGCCATTTCACTCGGCGTCCGTCGCCTAATGGTCTATGGCGACTCGGATTTAGTGGTCAATCAGGTGATGAAAGAGTGGGACGTGAGAAGCCCAGCCATGACTGGATACTGCAGTGCAGTGAGGAAGCTGGAGAAAAAGTTCGAGGGGTTGGAGCTCCATCATATACCCCGACTGAAAAATCAAGCAGCTGATGATCTAGCAAAGATAGGTTCCAAGAGAGAAGCCATTCCGAGTGGTGTGTTCTTGGAGCATATACATACTCCGTCAGTCAAAGAAGATCCTTTCACCGAAGAAACTCCACAGCCCAAGAGTGCCACAGATCCGACTGAAGTTGAAGTCCCAGCGGTGGTCGACTTGATCATGGAGGTTTTGGTAGTCATTCCCGACTGGACGGTTCCGTATGTCGCATATATCTTGAGGAAAGAGCTTCCGGAGGATGAGGAAGAGGCTCGACAGATCGTCCGTCGATCTAAGGCCTTTACCGTCATCAAAGGACAATTATACAGAGAGAGCACGACTGGAGTCGGTCAGAAGTGCATAACACCAGAAGAAGGTCGACTCATCCTCAATGATATTCACTCGGGGACCTGTGGTCATCATGCGTCCTCCCGGACCATCGTGGCCAAAGCATACCGAGCCGGATTTTACTGGCCCAAGGCGAATGAGATGGCAAAGGAGATAGTGGATAAGTGCGAGGGATGTCAGTTCTACTCGAATATGTCGCACAAACCTGCGTCAGCTTTGAAGACCATCCCACTCGTCTGGCCTTTTGCAGTCTGGGGGCTGGACATGGTCGGCCCTTTGAGAACAGGACGAAGTGGCTTCACGCATGTACTGGTGGCAGTCGACAAGTTCACCAAGTGGATCGAGGCTAAACCAATCAAGAGCCTCGACACCGGTACTGCAGTTAGCTTCATCAGGGAACTAATATTCAGATATGGAGTCCCGCACAACATCATTACGGATAATGGGTCGAACTTTGACTCAGAGGAATTCAGAACCTTCTGCAACTCCCAGGGCACACGGGTCGACTACGCATCAGTCGCCCATCCGCAGTCGAATGGACAAGCAGAGCGAGCTAATGGACTGATTCTCAAGGGACTGAAGCCGCGACTGATGCGTGATCTCAAACACGCGGCTGGAGCTTGGGTCGACGAACTTCCATCTGTACTCTGGGGACTGCGAACCACGCCCAATCGGTCGACCGGAAGAACTCCATTCTTCTTGGTCTATGGAGCCGAAGCAGTCTTGCCGAGTGATCTTCTCCACAATGCTCCTCGAGTCGAAATCTACAACGAAGCAGAAGCTGAACAAGCGCGGCAGGACGCAGTCGACCTTTTAGAGGAAGAAAGGGAGATGGCTCTGATCCGGTCGACCATCTACCAACAAGATCTGCGCCGTTTCCACGCCCGAAATGTGAGAAGTCGAACCTTCCAGGAAGGAGATTTGGTTCTCCGAGTGCATCAGCACAAACCACACAAGCTTGCTCCTTCTTGGGAAGGCCCCTTCATCGTCACCAAGGTTCTTCACAACGGGGCGTACCGTTGTCACACCCTAGCTAGTCATGCATTAGAGTGTTGCATCATGTTTACTCATTCATCAGAAACTTGAAATGGGGATGACAGAACCCCCAGTCCCCTCTGAAACTAACTAGGGTTTACTAAAATAATTTTCAATGAACCTGAAATGTCCTTCTAAAATGCCCATCATTTTTGTCTTGGTTCAGAACCTCTGCCAAAAGTGGTGCACATTTTCCTAGGCCATCCTAGGGTTTTTGAATTAAATCATAAATATTTGATTTTGGGCATTTAAAATAATATAAAATATTTAAATGCTCAAATATCTCCAAACTAAAATGTTTCATGTTGGAAATAATCCAACTATGGGCCAGGAATAGTTTGGTGATTTTTGAAGTTGCCTAGGTATTTTATTTAATTCAACAAAGTTGCAGATATTTTAAATAAAAACAGAAACAGAGAAAAAGGGAGAAAAACTTACCTGTGCGGCCCAGCCAGCTGGCCGGCCCAGCCAGCAGCCGACCCAGCCCAACACTGTAGCTCTCCGTCGTCTTCCTCCCCTCGCCCCAAAGCTGCTGCGTGCTCGCGCGCGCACGGCCGCGCGGCCACCTCCTGCTTGCCGACGACCTCCTGGCCGCGTGGACGACGCCCGCAGCCCGTCCTGATCCCCCCTGCTCTCTCTCACTCTCCCCGGCTCTCTCCTTCCTCTCCCTCGCTCTCTCTCTCACACGGCCGAACACCACCGTCGCCACCGTTCGCCGTAGCAGTCGTCTCCGACCACCCCTCGCTCCCCCGACTAGCTCAGAAGCTCCGCCACAACTCCCTCTTCCTCCCCACCGCTCCACAGCTCCCCGGAAGCCCTGCATCGCCGCCACGTCGCCGTTCCCCTCTTCGGACTCCGACCACCGTCGCCGTCAAATTCGTCATCTCCGGCGCGTCCCCGAGCCCGCTTCGACGCCCACTGCAACCGCGGTGAGCCCCCGGAGCGTTTCCCCCTTCTTCCCTGGTCTCTCCCGACCTCTAGGCCCTAGCTCCACCTCGACCGAGAGCTCCACGCCGCCGGCGATGTCGCCGTCGTGGCCACGGTCGCCGTAGCGCCCAACCGAGCACACCATCGTGCTCCACACATCACCAGGAGCACGTAGAACGCACCAACGCCTCCCCAAACCCCCTGCAACACTGATCCCGACCGCACCCGAACTCCGGCCGCCGCAGCCGAGCTC